>NW_010296388.1:10641-11398 GCF_000700745.2 Antrostomus carolinensis | reverse complement strand
CTCATGGTAGGAGTGGTGGGTACCCCTGACCTGGAGCTGCTGGAGAGCTTGTGGGACCAAGAACCAGGCCTAAAGCTGTTCTCCAGGCAGCTCCATCAGATAGAGCTCACAGGTGAGACTGCCTCCCCATCCCACCCCAACCAACGTGCTGCTCACAGAGGAAACACGGCACGGCGGCAGGGCTCCGGATGTGGCCCTTCTTGTGCGTAGGCTCAGTTTCTTGTCTGTCGTAAAAACTGGTGGCACTTGAAATAGGTGGCAGCTATGTCAGATCCCAGCTCTACACAGGAGAGATGCTGGTCACCTTCAGCAGTCTGTGGGAGGCACCTGCCCATCTGGAAACCAGTTTGGCTCCCACTGCCTATACCCTCCGAACCTCAAAAAGCTTCTGGTATCGCGTTGCCTTGTGGCAGGTTTAATGACATGTGTGGACAAATGTTTCCTTGCTTGCCTGGAAATGCCAGCTGCCGTTGATTCCCTCGCTTCTTTTTGGGAAGGTACTTTAGCCTATGGCTGCCCTTTTACCCTCCTGATGCCATTCATAACCTTAGAGATCTAGAGCCTAGCCTGCCACGGTTCCTTCTCCAGGCTGAAGGTCCTCATCTGCTTGCTTCTTTCACCCAAGTGGCTTCTTTCATTATTCTTGTTTTCCTCCTCCTGCTTTCTCCCTAAATTTTCACATCCATCTTACAACAGGGCAGCTGGAACAGCACATACCATTCAGGATACAGATGTGCTGTGGATTTATAGATTCCCG
>NW_010296388.1:4188-10581 GCF_000700745.2 Antrostomus carolinensis | reverse complement strand
CTTCCCTGTCAATACCAGTGTTTCAGGCTGCTGCTGGCCACAGAGCTGCCGCTTTCACCCCCTGCCTCCTCAGCCCCTGGTAGCATTGCTGGGTGGTAGGGCAGCCCGTGGTCCCACCGCCATGTGTGTGGGGTGAGGATTGCCTTCCCCTCCACGCTGTGTTTGTTCACTCGTATTTACCCGCTCTGACTCTCACTGTCTCCGCTGGTTTGCCTGAGCCTCGGGTGGCACAGCCAGGCTGGTGCCCTTGCTTCGGCATGCTGCTGCTGTGGCCGTGCCGAGCAGCTCTGCTGTGCCCAGCACCACCACCTCCTGCCAGGACAGGGACCCCGACGTGCAGCTCGTGTTTCCAGCTGCAAACCAAGCCCCGATGGACTTTTAGTTTCAGTGTTTTCTTGCACAGGCAAAATTCCCCTTTCCCTCACAGGCAGGAAGGCAGATGGCTGCTTGCCTCTGCCCTGTAGCAGAGAGCTGATGAATCATTTCCTTTTCCATATTTTAGTAAAATTGTGTTGTTCAGAGCTCATCTAGAGCATTTGAGCACTTGCACTCTTCTCTTTGCTCTCTTCCTGCAATTGTCCGAAGGACGGATATTTTGCCTCCCTCCCAACAGTTGTTACTTGCTCGGAAGTGTTGCGGGTGGGTTTGTCTCTGTTGGTGCAAATTAATTTGTTTTCCTCACTTTCTAGTCAGCCTTTTTAGTTTTATTGCACACTGGTGTCAGTGTGGTTTTAAAGCATGAATGTGTATTTCTACCAGCGAGAGTGATCTTCTGTGTAAAGGAAACCATGGCACCGCTACCTTTAGACCTTGGAGGTTTTGCTTAGTTGAATATAATGCGAGGGTTGTGTTAAGAAATTAGTTCAGAGTTTTGAATAACAGACTTTTATTAATGCTGAGATTTCTGCACAGCGAACCACTGTTTGTGTGCTTGGCTGTTTGAGAGGGAAATTGGTCTGTCAGCAGAGAGATGTGTTGCATTTAATTAGATGGAGCTGGATACATTGTCGGAGGCTCCAGTTTTGATTTAAATACTGGCTGCAGTGGGCCAGTTCTGTATAGAAAATGGGGGTTGGCTTGACTTGTATGTATCGCTCCTGGGTTGACAAAATAAGGTAGATGAAGGGACAGTGTGATTTATTGCCCAGACTAGAAGAGGCCTGTAAAGAGGTGTATTTTCAGCATTCCTAGTCTACAAAATAAGCTAAATTAAGTACCAATGTGTAAACCCAAGGAGCAAGGCAAAAAAAAAAAAAAAAAAGGAGTTTGCTGGGGGGTACTGATTACAGAGATATCCCAGCATCTAAAAAAAAAAAAAAAAAGGGAGGAAAAAAAGAGGAAGCCTAGTACCAGCTTTTGTGTTGTGTGTAATAACCCAGGACCTGGTTTCCAGCTAGGCAGTGAGCTACCTGTGTTGTGAAGTGCGTAACTAGGAGTTGAGGTTTTTTCCCAAAGCTCCTCTTTCCTGAGCCTGATTCATATTTGCCCTTTTTGTTATCTGTTGTGTTCACATGTTGGGTTTTTTTTTTTTTGTTAGTCTGTTTTCCTTCCTTGTTTTTAAAGAATGGCTTATCTGTATGCCCCAGAAGGGTGTGACTCACAAAGATCACAAGCTTTTCACAACGTGCTAAAGCCAGCCTGCTGGCTCCAAGAAAATATGCTGAGGTTTTCAAACACAAGTGCCACATTGCCTTTGCAAAAGGTGGCGAACACACAGAGATGTGTGCTGGTGGGACTCGGCTGGATCCAGAGTGTCTGTGTCCACTGCTGACAGGCAAGTGTCCTGACAGTGTCATCTCATCTGGGAGAATCATTGCTTTTGTGTTTCAGTGCTCTTCATCTCTGCTGCCCTGTGCTGTGAAGGACGAGAGCATGAGGACACAGAGGTGTTTCTGGACATGTCAGTCACAGGTACACAGGGACCAGAGCTCAAGTGTTGGAGTCAGAAAATGAGCCTTCAGCGGAGCTCTGCTGTGATGTGAATGACCTGAGACTGGTCATGCCTTGTCGCTCTTTGCCTGCCTCCTCGTGCACGTTAACTGTGCGTACCTGCCTACAGCACCGGGTTATTGCAAAGCCTGTAGAAGACTGAATTCATTCTGTTGAAGTCTTAGAGTACACCCCTCGTGTTACTGGGGCTCCAGTAGTAGGAGAAGGAGAGGGAAGGCACCAGTTTGTCTGTCTGTGTTTTTTGTCAGGAGCCTTTGCAATGGATGGCAGAGTAGACTCTCTGATGACTGTGCATCTCCTCGCCAATTTGGAACACTCGTTGCTTCTGCAGCAAACGCTGGATCGGCTTTTGGAGTGGATCTGCCCGGACATTCGCCTTTTCCTGGTGTCTGAGCGAGTTACTCCATTGAAATACTATGAAAGGTATCGTAAGAGAAGCTGCGGCTTTCCCGGAATATGTGTTCTTCTTTTTCTGCACGAGGACTTGGGAGAAGAACGGATTTTCCAGGTCCATGAGCAATTCCAGCGTCCACCCTGGCGCTACCAGTGTGCTCAGATTGCTCATGCACGAAGCCACCCCTATGCCCCAGCTCACCAGGACTTCTACGGCCTGGATGACCAGATGCCTGTGTGGGGCATCAGGCGGGTGCACTGTGGCCCTGAAATCCTGCGTGTCACCCTCTACTGCAGTTTTGATAACTATGAGGATGCAGTGAGACTCTATGAGATGATCCTACAGAAAGAAGCAACCATACAGAAAAGTAACTTCTGTGTCTTTGTGTTGTACGCAACCCAAAACACTGCCGTGCAGCTCTGCTTGAAGCAGCTGCCCTTTGGGGTGGCTGCTGAGCCGAAGGAGTCATCAGCCTTGCAGTTCAAGGTGCAAGAAATGGGGCAGCTGGTGCCTCTCCTGCCTAACCCGTGTATTCCTATCAGTAGCACCAGGTGGCAAACACAAGACTATGATGGAAATACAATTCTGCTTCAGGTATGTGGCTGTGGTGCTCTGAGAGGAGGAGGTTATATTTATTTATTTACTTACTTATTTATTGCAAGGAAAGCAGGACTGGTTCAAAATGGCAATTAAGATTTTACTTGTTCATATTTTCATTTGAACTTGTAAATGCAGTCATTGCTATCTGCCAGTGCTGTGATGCTGTTGATAAATATAAGCACAGATCCTTGGAATATTTTTACGTTGTTAAATTAACATCATTACTGCTTCCCTGAAATTAGAAGCATTAATGCTCTTTTGAGCATCTTCCCTGACTGAATCAAATGGTCATAGCAGCTTATTCTTTTTCTGATAAGTCAATATGTTATAAATGTTTTTGAAAGCAAATTTTTAGCATCCAAAACCAGATGTATCGTAAGTATAGTGTTGATACATCATCACCTGCAGTAGCTTTTGTGAGCTCTTGAGTGAGTTGCAGTTGGGCAAAAGTGCCAAAGAAATGTGTCATAGGAAATCTCTGCCTTTTCTGTTTAAGTGTGCAGTCCAGAGGTTCTATAAATACAAATAAATAAAGAACAACAAAAAAGACTGTGCTGAGATGATACATAGTGGGAATTATACATGTGAGCCGGAGGGCAGTTTAGCTCAGTGTGCTTTCTTTCCATGATAACAAGCCCTCCCACCTCTGATTATTGTTTCTTGTAATTTGAATATTTAAATAATTTGCCCATCCTGTGTTTTTTCTTTTTCCTTCCAGAGCTCATTTGTTACAGATCAAATTAATTATTCTGTAAGGCCTATTTTTATGCTACCCTGAACACTAATCCTCAGGGCAGCCTTGGTGTACTTCTCATTCTGTATCACTTTACAAACTCATTGGCCACCCACTTGGACTGGACAAGGCCCTGAGCATCTTCACATGGTTCTGAAGTTGGTCCTGCCTGGAGCAGGGGACTGGGCCAGGTGACCTCCTGAGGTCCCTTCCTAAATTACTCTGGTTCTTCCTGCTGTAGATACAAGGTCTTTAAGCTGACAGACATACATGAATTCACTGTCAGGAAATTTGGAGGCTTTTTGGGGGTGTAGCCGTGCTGCACTGTGCTCCTGGCAAAGGAAACTTCGAGTCCACATGAACTTCAGGATGTGTATCTTGTGTCTGTGCTCCACGCAGCACACTGACAGCCTAGCACGCATTGCTTTATTCTGCAACTCTGCTGTTCATACTGTAAATCTTTATTCTAAGTACCTGCAAAAGATTTATTCCACTCTGCCCCCCGCCCCCCCCTGCCCCCAGCCTCCACTCTCACCCTGACTTTCTGCCTTATTGCAAACAAAATCCAATGTTCTGCTTGTGGACTGCCACCCCCAGGGAGCTGCCATTTTCCCCTGAGCCTGCAAGAACTCTTTTCTTGGTTTTACTGGGGAAGAGATAACCAAACCACCTAGTCTGATAAAGAAGCAAATAAACCACATCCTCTCCTTTTCCGCTGAAGTTGCTCACTAATTACTGTTCTGTTCCATGTCCTCCTCTTCTCTGAGTGTTTACAGGAGATCTCTGTTGCTCAAATTTTACAAGTTTAGCCTTAACACTCAAGTAGGAGTCTTAACTAGAAAAGTAGGACCATCTCCATGTGCTGTTCTCTAAGCAGGGACATGAAAAGTGTCTTTAGTCTTGCAGAGGATTGGTGAGGTGGGTGCCTTGCTCTGGGCTGGTGCACAGCACGCTCCATGGGAACAAGTGGGACATACTCAGCAGGTCCTGGTCTCATTGGTCTTGCTGGCCTGATGCGTATCTCCTCCCCAGGTTAGTGTTGGTCCACATGTTGCCCAGCCACCCTTTTAAAGGAAAGCCATTTGATCCAGAGCTTCCTGAACAAGTTTTTTTCCAAAAACAGATGGTCAGAATTTGTAGATCTGATGCCTCCAAGAAGGTTTTGGGACTGGCACAGCTATTTGTGTGTGCTGTGTTTAGGTCACCTGCAGCAAATCTGTCATGTGCGTCCACTGGCCCTGAGAGCCCTCTGAAGGCTGCCCACAAGCACCACAATGTGTGCATGTTGCCATCAGGAAAATCCCAAACGGAGGTGTAAGAGCTGGATTGATACTGCGTGGTGATTCTGGTTTTTTGTCTGGCCTGGGTTTCAGCCACAGCTGTCTGCCCACAGCTGGCCATAGTGGCTGCCTTGGCAGGCACAGCAAGAAGACAAGTGCATGTGTAACACCCCACCAATACACTCCTGAGCCGCCTGCTTTAAACTCGAGGGTCTTTGAGAGCCAGCTGTGGTAACTTGCAGTGACTCTCCTTTCCAGGTGTTTATCTAGCCTCCCTCTGAATCCACACAAATGCTTTGTATCCACAACATACCTTAGCAGCGACTTCCCTGGGTCTGCTGTCACCTTCCTTTGGAACTGGCTCCAGCTGGCTTCATTTGATGGCCTCTGCTTCTTGCATTGCAGGTGGCAGGGAATGGACAATACCTATCTTTTTCCCCAAGTGGCTCATGGTATTTTAGTCTTTTATCCTCTCCCTCCCCCAAACTGTTTGTTTGGGGTTTTTTTTTCCCCAGACTTAATATTCCTGGCATACATGATTGTTCCTTTACTATACTTGCAGTTATCCTTGCTGTCTATTTCTGAGCATTTCCAGCTCCATGATACTCTATTGTGTGCTGCAGGCAAGGGACAGGAACCGTGGCCCAGCTTTGGGACCAGAGCTGCACTGTGCATAACAATGTTCTCCATTTTGTTTGGAATAATTCTTAAGATTTAATTTGCTTTCTAGACTGCTGTCAGGCACTGAACTGGTGCTAACGTGGTGCTGCCACAAAAATGAGACCCTGGGTTATGGTCAGCTCAAAGCTAGCATTTCGTATGTGAAGCTGCGGTTGTTTTTCTCCATGTGCACCACATTATCTACATTACCCTTCATCTGCCACCGCTCAGGCTTGTGCCGTTCTCCAGTGGGGCTCTGGCTGGCTCGGGTTGCAGGTGATTTCAGCATAGTGAGCTGGGCCAGAGCATCATCGTTTGGTTGAGCCAGGATGATATGTTAATGAGGTTCTCTTCAAATTTTCTTCAACAGGTTCAAGACAGCTCCAAGCCCCATGAAACAAATGTTGAGCTTTCCCGTCAGCATAATAGTGCAGGCAATGAAAAAATCCTGCAGGATGCTGTCCCAGCCCCTCTCCCTGTGAAGCAGGGTAATCTGGGACAGAGAAGCCGGGAGGTCAGAGCCATGAAGGGTAAAACAACATCTGACCAAAGTGAAGCCCTTCACAGGCAGCTCTGCTCCTCTCAGAGTGGCCCAGCAGCCTGGTCGTGGTGGGATTCCTCCTCCCTCCACAGGCGGGCCAGCAGCAAGCTGCGGGCTTCTCTCCAGGAGAGCCGCATCCCTCGGCAGGCAGCGGAGACCAACGTGGACACCGGGCTCACTGTGGTGAGTCCTGCAAGTGGTGGCTGCCCACTGAGCTGCTTCTCCAGGGACCTGC
>NW_010296388.1:0-4162 GCF_000700745.2 Antrostomus carolinensis | reverse complement strand
GGGCCAGCAGCACCCTGCCCTCCCGGGACAGGGCCCGGCCACCGTTTACTGTGGCCAGCAGGAGTCAAGGAGCCAGGCAAAGGGCTTTGGGCTTCCGCTCGCAAATGCTGCGGGCCAGGCCTGCGGACAGAGCGGAGGAGGAGGAGGAGGAGTTCTTTATATGACTGAAAACAAACGTGCCAGATGGACTCATCATCTCCGCTTTTGTGTATTGTGCCTCCTCCTGCTGTGGCCACCAACGCTTCCTTTCCACAAAGTGATGCTGAGCAGGCTGAGGGCAAAGCAGGAAAAATAACACTGTATTTAGAGAAAGGTTTATTTTTTTAAATGCAGAATAGATCAGAGGATTATCGTGCAATGAATACGAATAAGCCATATGACTCCTAGAGCTGTTCTAAGATGTTAAAAATAATAGCCAGTGCCATGCTCAGATGGGGTTAGAAGGTGCAGCTTGCCTGAGCTGCCCAAGCAGCAGGAGGCCCCCAGCCATGGGGGCTCACCTGTCCCTCGCCAGGATGGATCAGGACAAGGTAGTGGCACTGTCACTGTGGCAATGCTGATTTTTCTCTGGGTTCCTTCTTGCTTCCCATGTTGTTGGTATTTAAAAGCTATCAATGTTGTCGATTTTATGCAAAATGTGAAACATAAGAATGTTCTTTTAAAATATTTTTTAAGAAAAAAATTCTAGAGAGACCTTTTCCTGAGATTAGCACAGTACACGCAGAAAGCAGGCACTTCCAGAGAATAGTTTGAGCTGTTTATGCTCCAGTAAGACCTGCTGCTGCTTATTTGTATGACACTTAAAATAAACCCATCAACGGGCCAGGCTTTGTTAGACCAGCGTGCAGTTGTCAGCAGGCAACCCTAATTGGGTTTTAATTAACAGAAGACAAGAGAAGTTAAAAGTCTTGGGGGGGAAATGTTGGATGCTGAAGAGTAAAAAGGACAGCAGAAATGAAGTAATGTTTCAGCAACAGATGCTGAAATAACTCCCCTCTTGATAAGCAGCTTTCTTTTCTCAAGTAGGATTAAGTAAATTTTAGAGATGGGAAGGACATGACAGAGGAATGAAATTATTAAAAGAAAAGCCAAATTGGATCACGCTTACCTTCCAAGCAGCAGAAACAAAGAGGTATTTTCTCCTATGCGTGTCTGAACTCTGCTGTACACAAAAGCGAGAATTTGTTTGGGGAGTGCCTTCTCATCACCTCTTCTTAGCTCATAACTCCAATGTGACAGGCAATGGCTTCCTGCAGCCCAAGGAGAAGCAGAGGGTGATGAGTCCCTTCCTGCGGGGGGTTCTGCACAGTTTTGCAGGTGTTCAGTGCCTGTATGTGTGCCAGCTGAGCACAGCCCACGCTGCGCTGCCACGGCTTCGTTAGCTGGGAACGGCCAGCCCCCCTCCATTTGCAGCTGGTGGGCTGTGCAGCCAGCGGGACCAGAGAGCAGTGCCATGGCTGGACGCTGGCACAGGATTCAGGAAGGCCCAGCTGTTCAGGAAAGTTTGAAGGTGCAGCCAAGTTGGGCTGAAGAGCTGCAGGTGGGAAGAGGGCAGTCCCTGCTCTGTGCCCTCACAGCTGGTGTTGCCCTGGCAGTGGTGCTCACAGACCCTCCGATTTGGGGACCTGAACCTGCAGGAAGCTTGAAGAGGACACTTACTTCACTGGACACTTACTTCACTGGACACTTACAAACCTCCCCCATGTTTTCACAAGCTCTGTAAAATGTTGGACTTTTAAATAAATCATACTGTGACATTTTAAATCTGTAAGGGCAATTATTTAAACTTGCCTAGCATGCTAGAAAATTAGCCAGTGCTTTTCAGAGCTGGAGAATATATTTTGTCAACTAGGAAAGCAGCAAACAGGAGAGCTTGGAGGTGGGTTAGTTCTCTGGGTTCGCTGCAGCATGTGCGAGAGCAGGATGAGGACACATGGGGTTACAGCCCTGTCAGGGGCTATGGACAGAACAGTCATGAACCCGGAACAAAGACAGCATTGGGATTCCTGGGACAAATGACTTTAAAGTGAGATTTCATGTCCTTCTCCCTACTCTCACACCAAAATTACTTGAGAGTGACTCTGTTTAGCGTACTCCCATTTTACTCACGAGAAAGAGAGTAGAAGGTCAGTATCTATCATGGGGAAAATGCTGCATCATTTAATACAAAAGAGAAAATGAGTTTCAGCTGCCTGCAACAGACCACAGAAGATAAGGAATTCAAGTCAAAGGAAAGTTGCCCTGAAAATATGCTTGTAACAGTGAGTATATAAAATCCATGTACTTTAAGTGAAGGATGCACCTAGCATAAATGCTGTATTGCACAGGTAGCTGTAGGGTCAGAGGGTACCATTTCTTCCTGGATGGATTCAGTAGTGGCAGTTTTACATTTTCTGTAGACGGATCATATCTCTGCAACTTTTATTTTACATTTCTTCCTTAAATACTGTGCCATTTCTATCAGTGTGTTTGGGTTTTTTGTTTTTGTTTTTGTTTTTTAAACAAACAGACTAGTAAGAGAGAGATCCTGGGTTGACAGGGGTCTGTGGAAGCTCTGTGTCCCAACAACAGGCAAGCAGCTCACAGGTGAGCACCCGGACCTGGCAGCCCCGTGGGAAGGGGGTGGCTGTGTGAGGTGTGTGGGGCTGAGCCAGGAGCTGCTCTCTCACCCAGCTCCTCTCCTGCACGTGGGTCCCAGCAAAGCACACAGGGGAAAATGCTCTTGGGGGAAAACTAAAGAGGGAGTTTTGCAAAGTTATACTCAGGGGTATGATGGCATTGGAATCCTGAATGAAGGGAAATGAGGGATTTTTACCATCTATTTGTATCATGCTTGATATAAATTATTCAGTCCAGTGGAAATGGTTCTGACTTGTCTATGAGCATTGGAGTGATGGTGCTGTGGATGCTGAGCTGCTGCTTCCTCTGATGGACACCTCAATGGACAGCAGCCAGGGTGGTCATTATGGGTGGGCACACGATTTTAATTTTTCAAGGTGTGTGCATTTGTGAGGGTGGTGGGCACCCTCACGTCTGTCAGGTGGTGTCACACCCAGGAGCATAAGCATGGCCCCAGGACTCCTGTGCATCATGCTGTGGGTGATCCCATTCCCAGGAGGGAGAGGAGATGCTGCTATGGCTGTGCTCAGGAAGGGGTGATGGTGAACAGTCCCAGCCCGAAGGGAAGGGCTTTTCTCCTGGGCCGGTCACACAGTTGGGGTGATGGAGTGGGGAAATCGGTTCTTGTGGGGACAACGTGGAAGCAGGGTGCATGCTAAGAGCAGGAGTTGCTGGCAGCAGGAGCGGCTGGCAGCAGGAGTCAGGTGAAGCAGGAGAGCTTGTTCTGGAGTCACCTTAACCCAACGTGCCACGGCGCTGCTGTTGCTTTTGCTGTTTCAGCCCCTGGCTACAGAAATGGTGCCTTTTGTCTCCTCTGAAGCAGCGAAGTGGTACTTCTGAGGGGTGAGTTGCTGGGGAGGAGCAGGAGTGCTCCCCACTGCCTGGATGCGGCACAAAGGCAGAGGGTGCTCCCCTGCACCCCGCGCCTGGCACCCTGCCCCTGTGCCGGCAGGCACCCGGGACACCTCGGCCTCGGCATGTGGAGTGAGAGGTGACGCCATAGGCCTGTCCTCTCGTGTTGGAGAGAAGTTGACAAGCTTGATTCTTTTGGGGAGGGAAATGCTGAATGCACTCTTCCTTCCTGAGTTTTGGGCCCAATTCAGCTTTCGTGCACGCCTCGGTACAGCCAGAGGCAGTCCAGCAAGCAGGGCCGAGCTTTCCAGATTTGCGCTGGTGGCTCTGGGGAGGAGTTTGCCATCTCAGCTCGGGCAGAACATTCCTCACCGGTGTGGATGCTGTGCTCTGTGCTGAGGCCCAGGAGAGACAAAGCTTCACAGCTGCTGGGCGGAGGAAAAAACGTTGCGTGTGTCAGAGACCCCGCGTAGGTACCGGGAACACAAACCAGGCGCTGTCCCTGCAGCCGAAGCGGAGCACAGCGGCCCCAGCTCCTCGGGGCTGAGCCCTGCTTGGCTCCCGGCCCCGGCCCACCGCGGCCACAGCCCGGGCCGCCTCTGCACTGCCGCGGGTGGCGTGGGGAGGGGGCGGGGGGCCCCGAGTGACGGGTCCCGCTAACCTGCGCGCAGCGGTGGCAGCGTCGTGCATC
>NW_010296387.1:27476-46916 GCF_000700745.2 Antrostomus carolinensis | reverse complement strand
TCTCCCCATTCCCCCCGCCATCTCTTCTGTTAAGTAAAAATGATCTGGCATGTTCTTTTTCCAGAAGGTTTTGAATAAGACATTTTGGTGAGGCATTTCACAGAGCCCAGCAGACAGTCCCACGTCAGTTGGGATCTGCATCCTCAGGCAGCTCTCTCTTTCCCAGGAGAGGCTTCCTGCAACCTCCTTGTCCTGCTGACAGCCATGGGACACTGCAGTCTTGCCTGCAGACCATTGGGATCAGAATAAAACAAGACAGAGGAGATAGGGTTTAACCTCAGCATCGTCTTATGGAAGGGATTAATGGGGGTGCCCAAAGTTACCCATGGACTTGTTGGTGAGGACGGAAGTGGGGCACAGGTTCCTGTGGCCGCAGTCTGGCATGCTGACTCTGTGGCCATGTTTCCTCTCCGGTGTCCTACTGAACAGGACTCATTCTTGGGACCAGCTAATAAAGGGGTCAAATTTGTAAAGAAAATCAGAAGTCATAGAATCATAGAATGGTTTGGATTGGAAGGGACCTCAAAGATCATCTAGTTCCAATCCCCCCGCCTTCAGCAGGGACACCCTCCACTAGATCAGGTTGCTCAAAGCCTCATCCAGCCTGGTCTTAAACACTTCCAGGGAGGGGGCATCAACAACTTCCTTGGGCAACCTGTTCCAGTGTCTGACCACCCTTACAGTAAAGAACTTCTTCCTAATATCTAATCTAAACCTGCCCTCTTTCAGTTTAAACCCATTTCCCCTTGTCTTGTCACTAGTAGCCCTTATGAAAAGGCAAAGTAACTTTTTTAAACTAAGAAAAAATTGCTTTAGCTGGGTATGTATCCTCTCGTATCCTCTGTTCTCATATAGAAGATACCAAGTGTAATAAGGAAGATCCTACCCATCATACTGGTTCCCGGCACATGGAGAACCTCTTATGGTCCCTGATGCAGGGGTAAGAAATGCATAAAAATTGAGGTTTTCCAAGTTTCATGGTCAGACAGGCCCCAGCTGGCACTGCCGGCTGCTCAGGCTCTGAACCCAGCCTGACATTTTATATAGATGGTCATCAATCAGCAGTTTATGGCCAACCAATGTATAAGTAGGGCTGATGTGGAGAGACCTTTCTCCTCATTTGCCTCACGCTGAGGACTCAGTTGGTCTTAAGATTCATTTCTGAGGTTGAACTAGGGTAAGTTTTGGGCTTGGAGCTGGTAATCCAAGAGTCACTGTTCAGTGATTTTGAACTGCAATATGTCAAAAAGCCTTTGTGTTCAGAAAGCTCCTCACCAGTTCTTTGCCATGTTTCTGTCTCAGGAACCAGTTTGAATTTTGGAACCAACTCAGTTAAGTCATTTGGGGCTTGGTGATTTGACTCTATTCTAGCAAAACCAGGACAACTTCACATAATTTTAAAGAACCTTGGATATAAACACTAGTTTTTAAAAATGCCAAGCCTAACAGTTGGTTTAAAAAATGAACAATAAACACGCTTATTAACTTGCCACAGAAGATACACACATTGATTCTGCATTAGTTATTTGGCAGCATCATGAATACTTTCCTCAAACTGATTTGATGACTAAACACTGTTTAGAATAGCAACTGATCCTGCTGAGAAAAATATAACTTTAAGGGCTAACAATTTCTTACTGTTCACATTCCTCCTTGAAATTCTGTTCAGCTTTTGGTCTAATTTCTTCATGGCAAAAACTTAAATGAAAAATGTATTTCGTGGCAATGCCAAGATCTTACAAGGTTCTGCTAACTTTTTAAATTGCTGTTGTTGTTTTAAAATAAAAAAAAAATTCTTATTTTTTAATTACAAACTCAAATCACCTGATCAAAAATGTAAGATTTGTCTATTTCATGCAGCTTTAAACAGTTCGAGAATAATACTTTTTGACTAATTGGTCAATTAAAAGTATAATTTTGCTTGATGCCCAACAGGAAGAAGTAGAACAAAAGTTCAAAATGTTCAATGAGCTGAAAAATCTGTTTTGTACCAGTTCTGTTGATCAGCCTTTGAAACCAGCCTCACCCCACTGAACTGAATAGCACACTGTCTTCTTTAAAGGCCAGCAGTTTTCCAAGCAGATTCTTTGCATGTCACCCCCAATTTAGAAAGCAAGCACACATGCAGCTGATACCAGTTTTTGACCAGGGCATCTGTAGGGAGGAAGGAGAAACCTTACTGCTCTTGATCAGGCATATTTTCAAGGCCACAGTATATTTTTCAATAGCTGTATTGAGTTTAGTGCTGCCATCTCGGGGAAATCTGAGAGGAACAAGGTTATTAAAAAAAAAAAAAAATTAGAAACAGCAGCCACTATTTTTTGGCAAAATGTGACAATAAACAAACAGAAAAGGTCAAAAGATAAATCACAGTTGCTGAAGGGACCTCCAAGAGTTTACAAGTTTTTCTGCTTACCATTCACCTCCTCAGCTCTGCCTTCTTTTGCCAAATATGATACTTTACTGATTTATTTTTTTTACTGTTGCAGGCAGGAGGTCTATAAATTGACCTTTGTAAGTCCTGATAGTATATCTATAGTATATCCTGTAGGTATTTCCATATTTGTGCATAACACCAGTGCAGTCCACCTTGGCAAACAAACATCCCTGAAACCTACAGGTGATTCCACTGGACATCTAACTGCTGAATGAGTGACAAATCTTTGAAGAGAAATAGGAGTGATGACACCAGGTGACACAATGAAAAGAGCTCCTAAGCAGAGCTCTGGATGCATTTGCTCCTCTTTTTTTGAATCATTGGCTGATTTGAACAACGTTGTTTCAGGCTAACCTGAAAGAAACATTTATCCTTCCTGTAGCCCCAAAATGAATCAGAAAAATCAAGCCATAAGAGGAATTAATCTCAAGTTGGAAAAAAAAAATCATCAATCTGCTTTGGCTGTTGTTGTTGTTTTTCGTCCCCTCAAAAGAAAGTTTAATTCAATTTCAAAATTAAATGTTCTTTCAAAATGGAGAATCCAAATATTTATTTCAGGATTGTCAAAGGGAAATGTATTAAACATTAATTTATAAGTTTATTTAGGATGATCTGTTGAACTTCACCTTGCTTGGATTGGAAAGGGTTTCTATTCATCCCGTTGTGCAGAGTGCTCCTCTTGGAGCTGCTCCGTTATGGGGAGAGGTGGTGGGGATGCTGAAATATCAGGTTGTGCTCAGCCTAACACTCAGTGCCGCCTCCTGCTTGCCCACAAATGGCTATTGGTGGCACATGTCAGGTGTCAAGGGACACAAACCAGCCTGGATGAATATTCAGTGACAAGCACGTGGCCAGGCCATTTTGCTGGCATGGCAGCCCTAGAACATTCCTGTGCAGTCACCAACTGCAGCACCTGTTGTGATGTCCCTTCTTGGCTCTTGATGTCCCTCCTTGGCTCCTGATATCCTTCCTTGGCTCTCCTTCACCCACAATGGTGTTGGTAACATCACGCTGGGTCCCAGGAGCTCCAGTTTTATAGGACACTGATGATGCCATGGTGATACAAGATCCCTCCATCAGCTGACTTTACCCCTCACCCTGCAGGGTAGCTCTTCTTACCAGCTCACGGGTGACTTTTTTGCAAGTGGGCTTCTGACATTTGTCCCATACAAAACATGAGAAGAACCACCCAAGAGGAACAATTTTTGCCCTAACCAACTCTTCTAGGATGCAACTCGATATGAAGAGTTGGCTCTATCTACCTCTCAGCATCTACCCCCTGCCAGACACTTTTTACTGTTGACTCTCCTATTTTTTGTCATGCTCTCTGCTTGTTGTCTGAGACAAGATGAAAGATTTTTAATAGTGATGGCATACAGCTCTAGAGACAAAAGGGTCTATTCTTTTCTTATCTTGGATGTGTTAAAAACACTCTACCTTCATCCCGCTACGTTCAAAAGGAGACAAAAAGTGAAACGAAGTGAACAATTTTTCAGCACCATTAATAAAACAACCCCAAATGATATAAAATAGCTTTGTTTCACATGACAAACACTGTACCCACGAGCTTTGGCTTCTCTCATGAAGAGAGAGAGAGAAAACCTTCAGAACTTTTTCTGGGCTCTCAAACTTCCAGCATGGTTCGTAGGGGCTGTAATTTAGCCCCAGGCATTTGAGAATCTACTTTGTGTATTTTGGCAATGACATGAAAATGCAGAGAGAACTGTACATCTTGCAGTTGTACGCTGAGCTAGGCGATCTGAGGGGCCTGTCTATAATAGAGGAATCATCTTTTCTTCAATGAAGTGCTACTATTGTTGTGATCTTCAATAAAGGATATAATGGACGCATTCATGTGGTGGCTGTTGTTTGTGTGACATTCTTTCAGCGTACGGCTAAGCGCACAAGAGTCTTTTAAACTCTTCTCTACTCAGATCCAGTAGTGCTAGCATTTTGTGCCAAACTAGGTTGGTTTTCCCCCTGCAAGCTTCTTTTCCTATTATTTTTGGATAAAGCCAATTGACCGTGAAATACCTCTTTATTGCAAAATGATATCTCCAAGACCTCACTGTGGGATCACGGGTTAAAACAGCAGTGTAATGCACATTTGCGTGGAGGTGCTGTTGGTTTAAATATCCACCTTTCTAAAAGTAGTCACTTTGGCCCATTGTAGGCATGTTAAGAAACTGATATTCACTGTGGGTCAGAAGTAATATTCAAAGCTCCATTTGCTTCTGGGTACCATAATCATATCAATAGCCCTTTTTCATCTAAAAAGTCTGAAGTGAAGTTAGGCCTTTTATGTGAGTAAACAGCATCCTCAGGCCTTCATAGAGTGACCTAAATAAAGTCATTTCCTTCTGTTTGATTACAGCACGGGCAGGGGGGAGATTTTCAAAGACAAAAGGCAACGGTTGTGCCTAGAAAGGCAGAAATTTGCATTAACCCACACAGTGATGGCATGAGCAGAGGACTTTTTAGCATGCAACGTGCATGTGCATTTAACTTATCACAGATGCAGTCACTAATGTATGGTCATATAGTTGGCTCCAAAGGAGGGGCGAGGTTTTGAGGAAGGGTGCTGAGCAAGGGTGCAGCCAACAACTGGAAATGCACAGGATGAGGCTCACTTGAGCCATGCAAGGATGCTCATTTTTCAACCATACAACAGCAACACTTTTAGAAGACGGGGTAGGGGAGGAAATGTTACCTTGAATCTGCTCTAAAGAACTTACTTAAATCAATAGGCCTAAATTTAAATAAGTTTAGATGTAATTATCCGTTACAAATCTGGTTTTCTGCCTTGTTAGCTGGAGATCCTAGGCACTTTTATTTAAAATTTGTACCAATCTCAACCTCATTTAACTACACAATGTGAACAGTTTCGAGGAAGAGGGGAAAAAAAAACCAAAACAACACAAAACCTTCCAACATCTTTTCCTTTTAGGCAAGTTGAAAAGGATGAGCACCTAGCAAGGTTTTTTCTCAAGTCACTTTTTAAAGATTGTTATTATCTTTTCATATTAAAGTTAACATTACCATATGCTGTTGAGCTTTTGTTGATGGCAATGCTTAAACTGGGATGTTGTTTCCTTTGGAGATTCTTACTGCCAGTCATTAATTTACATTTTTTTGAAATCGTACAGCGAGTGCTTTGTTGATGCCTGTTTTCATTTTGTTTCTCTCTCTTTTCAGGTCACACATGAGGAGTTTTTTCAAACAGCAAGTTAAGGCAATGGAATGAAATCAGTGACATCTGCCACTCATGTTCTTTCCCTCCATCCTGTTTACCCATAGTCCCCCTTTTTTCCTTTTCTTTTTGTAATGCTTATGGTTTTCATCCCATTCAATGGCCACCCTCCATTTTGTCCCCCCCCCCAGTTTCTCCAGTAATTACTCTGGGGAATGTATTTAAATCTGAATCTCTTTCTCTCCTTCATTCTTTGGCCCTTTTTAGCTTTTGGTTTGGAGATGTCTTAATGTTCCCATTTGAACTGAGATGTCTCTCTTCATAAACTTCAGTCCTGTCCATTTTTATTTCGTCTCCGAGGAAATCAAAGATCATGTCATGAAAATGAAGTGTCCAGCACTTAACATGATCCCATGCTGATTGTGACAGGCTTCTAGGAATTGTCCTACTCTGTGCTTTTGGTATCCCATTGTGGTTGACCATCTCCATAACAATCTAAATAAATGAAATCTAATTAAAAAGAAAACTGCCTCTTCATTCCCTCTTTAAAAGCTGAATGAATAACATTGAATCCTCTCCAGTAGGAAATTTATGAGGGTGACAGTTAGGGTACTGATCCTGAAATCTTTACTCATACACTAATTCTCACACATTTGGTTTATCCTTTCAGCTTCAGTTCACACAATGACTCATAAAAATAAGTGATGTAGGATCGGGCCCTTCAGAAACTTGCAATGACGCAGTTTTCCCCAGTGTTTTCTTTCATTATTGTGATTTTTAACTACTGCCTATGCAGGCAGAGAAAATATACTCAGCACAGAGATCTTTTTTTCAATCCTTACTGCAGTAAGCAAAAAGAATAGTAACTTGTCAGAGAAGGATTTGATCCAACAAGCACACAGGTATACATTTTAGATTTCTTCAGTAATTGACTCGTCTCTCCTGTATCAGATTAGGACCATTGCCAAACAGGATCATTACATTGTATTACAGCGTGGATGTTCCCTATTACAATGCTTTAAACCATCTATTTAGGGGCAGGAAAATTAAAAAAAAAAAAAAAAAAAAAAGAAGGAAAGGAAACCTGGATGCTTGTTTGCTGGTATTGCAAGCTGTTCACAATAAAGATCACCACCAAAAGAGAAACAAAGGAAATACTAGACTACAGTAAAGCCTGATCTGTTTAGTATATGCCCTTAAAACTTAATGTGCACTGTTAGGATCCAGTTAAGTAAAGTGCTCTGTCACTAAAACTTGGATCGAAGCAGCCCTGCTGTAAAGTTTCTTTCCTGATGTCATTTTAAAGTGAGAAGAGGAAAGAAGAGAAACAAATTGACACGTACTGTGATAAATTCCTGTAATGGATTAGAAACAGTGCATTGCTGACACTGAAGTCAGAAGAACAGAACAGTTTGGGAAATGGTTCAGAGATGCTGGATCTGGTTATTTCTTCCAGTGGAGTAATAAGAATGCTGGAAACTTGCCTTGTGTGTGTGTGTGATCTGGACTCAAGTCCCTCTGGAAATGCATTAAAAAAAGGGAGGTCTCGTTGCTAAAGGGTATTGTTTGGAAAATTATACAAAACAACCAGGAAAAGAAATCACTTTTGTAGATGATGGGAAATATCAGGAATGGATAAAGTTATTCACACTAGGCTGAATTCTCATGTCTATCTTCCTATCTGGTAGTGAATAAGAAGTAAAGAGAATTTAGGATTTGTCCTATTCCTGCCTCCCCAGGTATTCAGCTCAGGAGGTCCCGTCAGTACTTTGTAAATTTTGCAGGCCACTGGAGAGGCAGAAGATTGCTTGCTGACTGGTTTGAATCACATTTATTCTGTTTTCTTCTTCTGTTTTGGGTAGTACATTTTGGTGTATTTAGGAGGTTACTCTCCAACATCTGGGAATCATTTTCACACCAAGTGATGGGAAGACAACCCTCAATTACACCACTGAATCCCACCCCACTGTTGAAAACAGCACATCTGCATGCATGTGCCCCACTTACTGCCTGATCAGGAGCAACCTCCTGAGAGGCTCTCCTCTTTCATGGCCCCTTCTGCCAGGGCAGTTCTTCCCCAAGGCTGGAAGCCTACATGAAGGAATTAAACTTCCCCATTTCTCTGTCCCTCCGGCAGCTCCTGTCTACAGGAAAAGGCACTTTTCTGACACCCTCCTTGCTCAACCTGACTTGCGAGAAGGTTTTGGAGGCTCTACCACTGCTGATGTGTCATTGCTTCCTCCTCACTCCCTCCAGTGCATTGCCCCCCCCTCCACAAAGGGATTAGAAAGAGATGTTACTTTGGTTGGATTAAAATACAGACATTTTGCCCCAAAGTAACAATGTGTTGCAAAACAGGAGGAAGCAATGAGAAGGAGGAAGAGAGGCTTCTCCAGAGAGAAGTCTGCCTGGTGGGTCTTAATGGAGTTGTAAAACTATCCAAGTGTGAAATATTATTATTATTATTATTTATGAACTACCCTGCACTCTGACACTGACTGAGATATCATTTTACTGGCACAGCAAAGCAATACAATTCTTTGGCCTCCTTTGCTCCTGTAAGTGTACCCACAGCCTGAATGGGGCACACAGGGACCTGTTTCCAGCAAGTGGATCTCACAGACCAAAAAGCACAATAAGAGACCAGAGGTCTGCTTTGAACAGGGGCAGCATGCAAGACCATATTCCTGGTGAGGAATTTTTAGGGTGGTTTATAACCAGGGAGAGTTTGGCATGTAAGCTACGTGCTGGAACACACAGATGATAATGATGGAGTATGATGGAGCACTAAGATACCATCACTAGAAAAGCAACACACATTTTCACACAAGCAACACGTCCAATAACAAGCATTTCTTTAAAATAATCCTCAGAGCAATTTGTACCCTCTGCTAACAAATGCCTCTACATAACCACCAAACTGGGGGCAGAAGGGAAGGGGAAAAAACCAAGGCCAGTGACAGGCAGAAAAGGAAACTTGATAATCAGAATAGGAGAATATCAGAGCAAAAGCAGGACCATGGTGAGGGGTCCCATGGTGCAGGGTAGAAAGAGTATATCAGGGTAAAAGGACTCTGGGCTAATCTGGCTTTCACAATACCTGCATGCATTACCCACACTCCTGCTGAGCTATGGGAAGCTGGAGCACTTGGACAACCCATGTGCTACTCATGGGGCATTTCCAACTGGCAGCAGAAATTCTGGTTGTAGAAGGTGGTATTTCAGGGCTTGCAGCACCAGTCTCTGGCAGAGACAGCCAACGGTTTGAACAGCAGTCCCCTTCCACCTATGGCCATATGTCCCACCTTCTGTAAATTAGAAGGGGTCATCTCCTCCCTGCTGACCTGAGAATGTTTTCCCTTAGATCTCGTGTCTCTAGCAGCAATGACTTAAGTCCTTTAGTGGAGGAACCGTTCTGATGATCCCTACTTTTCCCATTTTGGCAGTATAGAGGAACTGTCATTGGGATTCATCTAACCTACTATTGTTGACCCCCTCCCCTTTCAAAATAGTAAGATTTCATGCTGCTTTCCTGTGAGTTAAATACCAGGGATTTAGGATGAGCAGAACAGCAAATCATCTGTTGGCTCTTGTTTCCTTTCTCTCTCCGTGAGCAGCATTTCCTCCAGCAATGATTTATGGTTGGTTCCACAGGAAGAGAAGCCACCAGGGGAGGTTTCAGCCTTTGACACCACAGCCACCAGAGACCTGGAGCAGAGTTCATGCCTTGCAAAAGCAGCTGCATGGATGCACAAAGAAACCCAGGCTACCTCTCTCTTCTCACTTGCATGCTGGTTCTCAAGGACTTTGCTGTTTTGTGTCCATTGATTATCCTGGTAGATGGGAAGTAAAGCCATGAATGTCACCTGGCAGTGCATCCTGCTCCCCTAGCCTGTTCCAACTGGGAACCCATGGTGTGGGTGAGTACTGAAGGCACTGCTACAATATAATAGTATCTACAGAGGTGAAAAGCTCTAAAACCAAATCATTTGCCTCTACCTACAGTGGCAGACTGCAGAGTCTAAGAGCTATGAATTTTTCCTCCAGACTCTGCCATTACCTCTAACACTGATCACGCCAAAGTATCTCTTATGCCAAGCTTCCCAACTGCCCTGTGCTGTGTGAAAAATCCTTTGAGATCTTCAAATAGATGCTGCTTAAGGATATCAGGTTGCTCCTATTGAATGTGGCCTCCTGAATAGAGCACAGGTGAGCTCATTCTGCATCCCTTAGTTTTAAGAAGAGCCCTGGGAATTTGGGAGGTGTTGTTGCTTTTCCCATCAGTGGTGACTAATGACCTTGCTACCAAATAAGTGGTTTTGATTTGTCCATCCAAGCAGATAATCACAACATATGATGATTATTAGAACACAGTTATATGTTGATAATGCTGTTTTATTTTGATGAGGTGATGCAAATAGTCAGCTAGCAGATTGCTAGCACCTCTGCCCAAGGTTTGGATGGCGCAGGTAGATGATTAGCAGGGGTGAGCCAGCTGCAGCTCTTGATTTTCATGCATAGCTTGCATGGGTCCCACCCCGAGGCTATTATCACAGGTGACCTGCACGGGGCTGTGCTGGCCCGGGAGATGTTTGTCAGGTGATGAGTAGCTTTGAGATGATGTGAAGCAGCTGCTGCCAGCCCCACTTGCTCTATGATAATCTCTGGTAGCACCACCATCGGCTGTCTTTGGGGTCATCTTCCCTCCCTGAAGCATCATCTCCCCTGGGTCCCTCACCAGCTATGGGATGTTCCCCACTGGTGTGGCTGTATAGTATGGGATCACGGAGTAAGCAGCTCAAACTGGTTTTTGTTCATCTTTTTAATGGTTCTCCTCTACGTGTCACACTGGTCATGGATTATCTCAGCCTTCAAGCTGAAAACCTTCAAGCTTTTGATTTGATGCTTTTCAGCCAAGTATTTCACCTAACAGAGCTCTGGGTAGGGTACACAGATACTTCTGCTTGTCTGCTCCGACAGGTGGTCTTGAAAAAAAAATAGGTTTCCTAGCTGAACTTTTATTCTGACTTTAAAAAAAAAAAAGAGTCAGTCTTAACTTGACTCTCCTAGGGTCTGTTTTATTTCAATAGGGAAACAACTTACTAATTAGGGTAAGACTCTTTAAGAAAATATGTTTTCTATTCCACTGATAGTCAGTTACAAGCGATAACACTGTTAAATGTAGTGCCTAATAAATCTAGAAAAACTACCCAATAAATGTAAGTAATAACAATGATTAACAATAAATTAAATGCAGAGAACTAGGAATGTACCACATTATTTTTAACTAGTCTGGTCCATCGGGTTCTTGTTATTCAGTTTGTCCTCCACACCTGGAGTTTATTAGAGTGTAATACAAACTAAACAGTCCCTCAGAGAGGCCATTGGAAGGGCTTAGTATAAAACAATATACAAGTTTAATAGTGGTAACTGACCTTCCTTTCTTTTGCAAAAACGTATCTCAGTAACTCGATTCCCAAGGAAATGTAATGCTTTTTTACATAATCCTAATGGGTAATTTTCTTTTTTTGTTTAATTTAGATTACTTTTATTCACAAGACAGAAAGACCTATGGCCAACAGTCAGTGATCTCCTATTCTTCCAGATATAAAATAGTTACTCAAGAGTATTTTTCTTTCTTCACCCATTTAAAGATCAAGCAAGCAAAAGGGTTAATGCTGTAAGCTCTATAAATTATGAAAATGTACAGTTAGAAATGGCTAAACTTCACCATAGTCATGCCTGGCTAAAGGTCTCAAGCAGCTTAAAGTTCAGGGTTGTTCCGACTCAAGTGGCCTTTGTTTGGCACAGTGCAGAGATAAGGTTCATTTGCTGCAATATGAATCCAGGCCTGACCTTTAAACACCTCTAAAGTTGGATTAGGGCGTTGGCTCAAATCAGTGTATTTTTTTTTTTTTTTAATACGTACACATGAGTAACAACCAAATATTCATAATGATACATGTTGTTTGTAGCTGGAATTTTTATTTAGTTTTCCTTCAGGTTTTTGTTTTAAAATGTCAGAAAATTATCATTGTCATTTTCTTTCTCTCTTCCTCCTCCTCCCTCCCACTTCTCTTTTGAAACCACAAGCTATGGGCAATAGTAAATCCACAAGACAAAAGATTCTTTTCTAATTTACTTCCTTGAATTTCCATTGTTACACTTATGCCATCTAATGGACTACAGTGTTTTTCTGTCCTGTTCCCATTTTTTCCTAATAAAATATAGTTTAATATTTCTGAGGTTTTTATCTGCTTTTAAAACTTAAAAATAGTGGCAGGAAAGAGGCGTTTCCCCTACACGGTGACCTGTAATATTCTGCGCTCTGCGTATCCAGGATTGCACTACAGCTGCACACATACCAAACCCGTACATTGTTTCAGACTAAAAATCCCTTTGTTTGGATGACTTTACATGCTCTAAACCAGAACTGCAGACATTGACACCGCAAATTAGCCCATAAAAAACACAAAAACCAGCTCAGAAACAATTAAGAGAGAACGTTAAATTCAGTGATGTTCAGAGGCGCAAATAAGTCAACTAACATAGGGAATTTGGAGCAGGGACAGGAATATTTCTTTATAGTCTACATTATCTTCAGACCTACTCATCTTGCAGGATTGGCTCCAATTCTTACTCACTCAAATAGTGATGCCAAAACCCACATACAGCTTGCTCACTGTAAGCCTTCATTTTATAATCAAAACCATTTTTATTTCGATTCACTCCCCCTTCATTTTAAGGGATGAGAAATTATTCCTTGTTTCTGCAAAGATCATCTTTGCTTCAGACACAGACTTGTTCAATTGCTTGGTCAAACGATCAGGCAAACACTACAAAAATAACTACTATTTTGAAAGGAGTAAAGGACAAGTACAATTGCCAATGATTTTTCAGGTGGGTTCTTGGTTTGGTTTAGGTTTTTTTGTTGGTTTGTTTTTTTTTTTTTTCCCTAAGTATCTCTGGCAGGAAAAAAACCTCAGAAGGAATAATATTTCTGGATCCTTTTGCAAAAGCAGCCAGGAAAAATGGAATTTGCTGTTGCACCAAGAGGATTTAACTTAATGGATTATAAAGCCATTGGCCAATAAAGTTGGATCCATGGCTACAGTTCTTTATATGTGATCTGGTCTATATTCCTAGTAAGTTATAGTTTGAAAACTAAAAAGGCACCACAGACCCCGTGGTGCTGTATCTCAGTGAAAAGCCACATCCAAGGTGCCATCACGTGGGGAATATGCGCTGTGACAGGTTGTACTCGAGGAAGCAGGTGGTCCAAGGCAGGACTGTCCTTGGCCACCCAAAAAATTTCAATTGCCAGCAGAGTTTTCTTGGCTAATGGATGTGCTGCTCTGCTTCTGCCTTTCCATCACTTGAAGTGTTGGGTTTGCAGAGTGTTTTGGGCTGTCCTGGCCATGGGTGAACAGGAGCTCCCCACGATACATGTGGTGCTCATGGCTTTTTTGTGTGCTAGGAGACAAGACATGGTGGCAGCTGCCTCTTGCTGAAATGATACAGTCCACCAGCGTCCTTGGTACCATGACTTGAGCAGGGATGCCTGCTGTGGGACTTACTGATGTTAATGAAAAATTCACCAAAACCAGGAGAAACTTGAAGGCTCCTTGTTGCTTTTGCTATTGCTTCTCTTACCAACGGGGAAAACATGCTGGTTTTGTAGTTCATGGATTTGCTCTCATTTACACTGATGTACCTTTATTCAAAGAGGAAATCCTGGGTTACTCTGACTTAAGGTCTGCCCCTGGGAGCCATCCTGAGTTGTTTTAACAAAGCTGCATTCTCCAGGCTATCATTTACATAACCGGATGTCTGTCCTGCTTGATCCATGCCCTCATCAATATGCTTAGTGCAAGTGTTATTTGATTTGATTTATTCTGCTTTCTTTGGAATCATAGATTGATCCCACGTAAAAATTCCTAGGGAAATCAGGCAGTTTCTGTGTAGTGCTTGATTTTCACTGCACTGCAGCCCCCTAAAAACTGTAGTCTGAGAGGGAAAGGTACAGAGACTGAGAATCAAAGCAGAAGGCTTCCACAATAAGCTGAGACTCAAATAAAAATGCATAGACATAGGTAATGATGGCTTGGAGAGGAACCATTCTTTTGCAATTGCATGTATTGAGCATCCGAACAAACAGTAGATTGTTTTTTGGATTTCTTTTTTATTTTTTTATATAACATATCTTTTGGGAGTCAAAGCCCTATACATAATTAAGGAAGTTTCTTTTTTAACCAGATGCATTGTGATGTGTGCTCTCTAAACAAAATAAATAACTATTACAATATGAGAACTGCAGGATCATTTTATCCCTCCCCCTCTTCCTCTGCTTTGAATTTTCTCTATGGAAAATCAGACTCCATATCCACCGCCTCATAAGAGCAGCACTGTGATCTTGCATACTCCTGCATCATGGGAGCCCAGGCGCTGGCAGACAGGCAGTGGTGTAGACCATCTCTGGAAGGAACAAAGAGTGCACAGAGGCAGGAGGGTGGGCTGGGAACCAGGGAGTCAGAGCATCCCTGGGTGCCCTCCTTCCTGAGCTGTGTATTGGCATAGAAATGATTTCTCATTATTGATTTCTGCCCTTGTTCATATGCATGTCCCATGAGGATGTTTTTGCTCTGCTTGTGTTTATGCTTTTATTTGTACAAGGCTTGGGAATCTATTGGAGAAAAGTGATACCCAGGAATGAAATGTCACTACAGTGTGACTGTATTGGCATTTGAGGTATAAGCACGATAGGATCTGTCTCAGAGGCAAAATCCTGCCCAGGTCGAGGACTGCTTGTGCCCTAAGTGCACCATGAAATCACTGGCCCTCAGAAAGTATTTTAATGGGGCAAACAACAGGCTCTGATAAAGACAGAGGGTAGCAGGACACACAACAATAAGGAGAAAAATAAGGGCTACTATGGCCCTAGTGAGCCTAGGAGTGAGTCTAGCCATGCCTACGAGGAAACTGTTTCCCTGTGCATTTCTGTCACTCTGCTCCAGCACAATCAGTGGGTTTGAGAAATTAACATGACATTTTAAAGAAAGACGTGAAACCTGTAAATAAATAACTGCTGAAGTAAATGAATGAAAAATCTACATAGGCTGAATGGGGACTGCCTAGAGGCAGAGCACTTCTGAAAACCAAGCTATTTGCTTAGATGTTTTTGTAAATCCTGCTGTCCAGGCTGGGATTCTCTCCTCTGTGTAGGCAATGCTGACCTGTATTTTTTTCTCCTGAGGTATTTACATGCAGAGCTCCTACCCCACCTTTAAGGAAGAAAAATCCACAAAAGTTAAAATTTACCCCGGAGCAAAGACTCTGCTCTTGGACTTGCCAGATGTCTGGCTCCAGTCCAGGCAGCCTGACTTCCAGGTTGGACTTTTGGGAAAGAAAGCAGCTCTCGGGACCAAGCAGGTAGGAGGGCTCTTTGCAGTGCCTCTCCCACAGGGTAAGGGGTGGGGAAAACGCACAGACGATTTCTGGTCTGGATTCAGGGCAGCTCACATGTGCTCCTGACAGCTGGGTTGGGCTGCACTAAGGAGGCACTTCTGTCAGGGACTTAGCATGGCCAGAAATCTGCAGAGCACGTGGACATCATGTCCTACCAGCTGGGGTGGCTGATGGACGCCAGGGAGTAGTCCATAGGATGAAGAGAGGCAGGTCTGCTCTTCCTCCATTGCCTTGGTTTGACAAGATGGATTTTTCATGTCAAGACTGTTCCTCCCTCACCAAGCAGGATGTCCATGTCCCATCATGCTGACCCTGTGCTTTCAGCCTTCTCTTGGGTTGCAAACAACAAGACACCCAAATGTAATTAGACAAGCTTTGAAGAAGTCCTCAGTGTTTCACAGATGTAGAACCACGAACGAGTGGTGGTGTCAGGGCTTCATCATTTCCCATCCCCAAGCTGGTCCCTCAGTAGTCACAGGCTGGTAGCCTCAGACAGCCCAGTGAGCTCCAGAGTCCATGCAGCTATAGCAGACTTAATAATGATGTCCTTTGTCCTTTTTCTGAACCATGTTATTTCATGGCCTGGGCCACTGGGTCTTTCTGGAAGCTGTATCCAAGGCCAGTGCCATGGGGCTGGTATGATCTACCAGGAAATACTCTGAATCTTTCAATGCTGGAGCAATGGCGGAGGTGAAGGCACATCTCTTCCAACCTTTTTCCCATATTTTATCATAAATGTGTCAGGGTGACCTCAGGGCTAGCCTGAGCCAATCTGCTCATTCCTACCAAGCCAGGAGATTCTCAGCTTTAATTGACCAACTTGGAGGCTTTTTGAGGGAGAGAGAGATCTTCAGATGAAACACTGTATTTCAAGATTATTATTGTTATATTTAATGGGAAAACGGTTTATATGAAACACTCTGTTCTCTCTATGTCCCACACTTCTACAGGACATGCTGGATAACTGGTACCATAAAAGTGTGCTTTTGGCAGGATTCAGATAGCAATAAAGTTATGCACTTTAGATTACAGCTTGGAGAGAGAAGGGGGAGAAAGGAAATTCCTTTGAAAATTATAATATCAACATGATAAAGTTGGCTGAAGAAGTGCAGCAACAGATAAAAATCAGCCTTGGTAAAAGGCTGTGACCATTCAATAAAACAATGAAACACTGAAATGTGCAGAAAGTGTTTTACCATGAATTATAAGTCCAGGGAGTCCACCAGTGAGCAGCAGTTAGTTAATGAGAAAAGCAGATGCATGCATTTAGGAAATGTAAAGAAAACTTAAACCTTGTAAATTTTTATGTATTGCCCCTTGCACCAAAATATGAAAACCAGGTTAAAAAAAAAAACAACCCACAAAAAAAAGCCAAAACACAATCCCAAATATGTCCATGAAAGAATAAGGTGACCTAGCTGAAAGAGGAAAAAAAAAAATTAGAAAAAACCACTGTTGATATATTGAGAACAGAAATACTGAGACATAGAAAAGTACTCGTTTTTTATTCTCCTGAACATATTTTTTATTCCCCAGTTATAGAACAGATTTATTTCCAGCTCCTCTTGGCAAACCTAATCTGCTGGAAATACTGAATAATGGACATGTTCTATAGGTACATCCTCAGAAGGACACCTAGACATGATGAAGACAGTTTTATCAACTGTCTATTGAAGTCTACAGGTAAATGTTTGCCCTAGAGTCAACCAAAAATCCAGAGTGGCCTCTGGAAGAGTGAAATATCTAGGAGCCTAGATTTTTATAGTTTGTTCATCATTTTAAGAAAATTCCCTTGGAAGGTACAATACTGGAAAATCCAATCTACTAATATGCCTTCTGGATAGACAAGAGAGTGTTTTCAAATCTAAGACAGCAGTTGGCTAAACTGATCTAAAAGAAAAACACACATGCTGTGTGGAGGCAACGTTAATACAATCCAGTTTACAAATATATTATCTGAGAGGTAAATTTGCAGGATATGAAGTTCTTGAAAAATTTATAAAATATTTTCTTTGGGTTTTTTTTTCTAATCATTAGCACCATTGACACCCTCTGTTCATGAAGGAGCAGTCTCTTTGTCTGATGAACAGTCTGAGGACTGTAGCTGGCATCAAGTAGCTCTAATTTAGGTGCAAAGTCTTCATCTGGCACAGAAGGACATTTCAGAGCTGTTCCATGCATTGCCTCTCTTGGTATATTGCCCCCCAAGAAGCCAAAGTTTGAGTCCTCATCCCTTCTCACTGCAGAGGAGACCCTTCCTGAGGTTTGCTGCCCTACAGCACGCTCAGGAAAGCATGAAGTTTCAAGCTCTTGTCTTGAGTACTGCTGCCTGCAATGTCCTTAAAAGTTTGACTAGTTGAAAAGATTTGAAACATGCATGGCAAAGCATGCATGTCAGCACCTTGCTACCGAGATCTCCCAAATATTAAAGCAGATTCACTTCTAAGGAGCAGTTAGTTTGGATCAAGTGGCTTGAGGGAACTGCAGGACTGACTGCATGAATCTTTGTCCTCAGGATGTCTCTAGTCCAACCTTCTGTCCAAGGAAGGTTCAGTGATAACATTGGAGTAGGTTGCTCAGGGATTTATCTGCTTGCATCCCAAAAACTTCCAAGGATGGCATCAGCTCAGCCTCTCTGGGAACCCTGCTATTTGATTGTACTCATGGTGAAAATGTTTCTTCTTTCAACTGATGTCAGTTGTCCCGTCATCCTGCAGTGGTTCTTACCATTGTAGGACTGGTTTTGTCTTCTCAATAACAACCTTTCAAGTATTAGAGGAGGTTAGACAACATCGGAGGATATAGATAGATTGATTTCACACACATAGACACAGTCAGGATCTGTGACTGTGAAAACTCATCAAAGTCTACTGAGAACCTCTGGAAAGGCATTAAAGTACATCTATCCTTTCCAAATGTGCTGCAAGCTTCTCTTTCTATTTCTCACACAGATCCATTGGTGGTCAGCCCTGGGTGTCCATCTCCATGCACCAGCTGGATGTGTACTGATCTACCCACAGTTCATAAGGACATGCTCAGTTCTGCGAGATCCCCTCCAGACTGGGGCCTGTCTAAGATAACCACAGCTACCAGCCCTTCCTGATCCCCCTGCAGATCTTCCCAGGGTGTTGTGAACTGCTGTCTGATCAACTCACTGGGAGTAGATTTGGTCTCCTGGTAAACTTTCAGGGACGACTTAATAGTCAAAGGATTGCAGAGATCTCAAAAAGCAGGGATTTAGCCTAATCAAGATCTCTTAAAATCTGAAGCAGGCATCTGTAAATCACATAACCCTGTGGACGTCAAATCTGGCCTAGAGGACATACATCTACCGCCCTTCCTACATAATATACGGTAGCAGTTAACTGTAATGAGTGGTAATATAACTCAAGTGCCAAAGGGATTAGACATAGAGGGTTCAGCATAAAACACGATACTCAAGTTTTATTCTTTTTCTTTTTTTTCCCCTTTAATTTTAATGCAGTGGGCTGGGGCATTTCCATTTAATCCCGTTGTTGTATATACATTGTGTTATTTTCAGTCTATAAAATTTATATTTATCTTCAATTAGATTACAGCTGAACCAAAAAAGAGGGGATTCTGCTCTGTGAATGCCATTCCAGTTCCTACAGAGCACAGGCAATTGTCACCTCTTTCCTTCCCTCACCCCTCCATCTCCCCCCCACCCAACTCCTTTCCTTAACTCAGCTGTGCTGCAGCACTTGATCAATTGCAACAGCACTAAAAAAAAAAAAAAGTTAGTCATACATGATCAGCAAAATGGCCCAAATGATGTCATCCATCAAGATGGACATCGCAATTTGCCAACTATTTTCTCATAAATCAAATCATAGTCCCACAAGGAAGAAGAGCAGCTCATGAAGAGCAAACATGGCAGCAGTTATCGGCAGACTGAGAGAAATGCTCCCTCAAGTATACAGTAATTATTTTTACTCGATGGGAAATAAAGAGGGGAGAGATGGTAGTGTAGAACTGGAGAGTGTCTGCCTCACTTCATTACTATTCCCTAGGCAAGGGGTGCAACATATGCTTTTCATTGTGAAGCCAATAATTTTGAATCTTGGGACAGGTGAAAACTTAAATGACATTTGCAAACCTTGATTTATTTCCCTGCTTAACTCTGGAACATGCTTTAGATTTAGCTCTATAAGTTTCCATAGATTAGTGGCCAGTGTCACTGTATTTGTGGTGACCTTTAGCAAGTCTTTCCCTTTTTGTATCAGTTAATTAAATATTTTGGGTACTAATAATGCCGTACTGAAACCATCCCTGCTTTCTTTTTGTGTACACGTATGAAACAACAGGGGGATAGCATGAACATTTTAAT
>NW_010296387.1:0-27446 GCF_000700745.2 Antrostomus carolinensis | reverse complement strand
TTCCCTCGCTCTCTCTGTCTTTCCCCTCCCATGTGCGATTTTACTTGCTGGAAATCTCATTAAAAGTTATTTATGAGCTGCTAGTGATCCCGTAAGGATTACACCTAATTCAGTCTGTAAAGCTTTTGAGTTACATTGCTTCCCAGGAATAGTCCCTACAGCAAGAAGGACCACCTTTCCCATTGTTTGACTTTCGTTATCATTAGTATAAATACTTCATGAGAGGTTCCTTACAAATGCAGAATGGATCATTGACAGGACTTAGGCACCAAGTGCCATTTGGTATGTTAAGATTTTGTTTCCTGATTCTTTGGTTCATCCCATTTTATATGTGGGGAAACTAATGATTCATAAAGGTGACATCATTTGTCCAAGACTCACAGAAAGTGTCAAGAAACGACTGTTTCCTTGAAAACAGCCAAAGGTTAATAATATTAGGGTCTAGAGTTGTATTTGCTAATCAAATTAAACCTGCTAGTGAAACATCTGAGGGGTTATGGATCCAAGGCAAACATTCTTCATCTCCCTAGAAGTGAAGAATTCTCTCATTTCTTAGCCTCTAATTTTATTGTCAGGCTATATTTTTAGATTTTTTTCAGAGTGACAGTGAAAATGTATCTAATATGTTCAGAATATCACATACAGCATTAGATAATCCTGATTTTTCTGGAAGACTTGTGACTTCGTGCTGTTCTGTCTTAGTTCACTCTAGCACTTGGGCCAGTTATCATTATAAGAATAATAATAAGAAAATTAATATAGGTTTCCTATTGTCCTGCAATAGATGGATAAGCTTAGGGAAATAGAGAAGTTAAATTACCTGCCCAGGGTGTGTAGGTAGGAATTATGAGAATTAGGAAAATTAGTGAGAATTATTATAATTTCTTACTAGACCTTGCAGCTACCTCATGCTGTGACTTCAGAAAAGGAACAGGTAACAATCAGTGCAGAAGAGCTTTCCCAGGGACTGGAATCTGACCACAGACACATCAGAGTGTTTGGGCATCTGATTCACTTCATCGTGAATAAGCATCTGCTAAATTTCAGCATTTACAGCTCTGAAGCCAAATTGGGCCAGTTTATAGTGCTAGAGACTGTAAGCACAGCAAGAGATGGTCTCTTCTCCAATGAGAGAGGAAGCAGGAGTAAAAGGGGAGTGTCACCCTCTTCCTTTACACATGCCAAGTGAAGAGGCTATAAATACTCTCACCAAGGTGAGTGAAGTTGTCTGCTGCAGAGCTGAGAACTGAACCTCAGTCTCAAATCCCCATCCTGACCTGTAGTCACATTGGTTTTCCCAGCCCACCTGGTGAAGACAAAAACCCTCCCAGGTCAGCTGTTCAGTAAAGGGAGGAATTCCAAGGGGGTCAAAATAACTCACTTGGGATGAAGCAGGTTTTGTTTCATCAGCTGCCAGGAAGAACTGCTGCTTTTGTTTGAAGGAGGGGTGAAGACAGGAAGAAAGTGAGATGAAATCCATATTATTTTCCAACCAGTCAGGCAGTAGTAGGAGGCGGACAGAGACTGAGATGACCTGGTCCATCCACCTTACTTTTGAGAGTGGCCCTCCACTGATCTCAGCTGAGCAGTCCTGCAGCTACTCTCTTGCTTGTCCTGAGCCAGGCTGATGTCCAAGAAGTCACTGTGGAGTGCAGAGAACAGTATGCAACATCTTATAAAAAAATAAAACACAAAGAACTCTTACTTTCCCAGAAGCAGTAAAGGAGACTAGGAGGGGAGAAGATAGAAAGTATATCCTAATTGGGGATTCACAACTCAGACTATAGAAACTATGAAATAAAGTTATACCAAGTCACCCTAGGGACTGGCTAATAAAAGCATAAACATTTTTAAACATGTCTTGTGCTTAATTAATTGTATAACTCAGGAACAAAGACTGCATTTCTTCAAAGTTCTCAGTTTTCCCTCTCATGTAGTACAAAATCAGCACTAAGATTCATAGTTCTCTCATACTGGAGTACTACCTGGCGCCATTCCACTTGTAATTGGATTTCCAACTTCTCAAAATAATTTGTCATAAAAAAAAATAGTTATTTTCCTCCAGGCTAGCAGGAGCTAATAAAGAGAATATTTCCCTCCTTCTCTCCAAATTGCTTCAAAATCACATATATTTGATTAAGCAAACAAGCAAAAACTTTAACTGTATCTTTGCAAAAGCCACTGAATATTGCCCATTTACACTCCAGGTTTAAAAGCAGCAAAATTTTGTTTGTTGTTAGGAGAGTGGCTGTGCTGTCTAATGGTTGAAGCTTGACACTGGGAGTCCATCCTCCCAGGTTCTCCATGGCTCTTGTCCTTGATTTGCCATGGGAAGGCCATTTTGGCATTGACTTTGCAAATCCCTAAGGAAGGTAGCGAGAAGAGTCTGTTAGGTGGATAAGGCATGGGAGATGCAAGGATGAGCTGGCTGGGGCAGCCCTGGTGCCTCTTCACCAGGAATTACGCATTGGGACACATTAGATTGATGCTGGTGCCCATGGTGGTCCCCACTACCATCATAGATAATAATTTTTTATTATGGTTTCAAGGACCTGTCAAAAGATGAACATTACTTTGGGATATGTAGTGTGGCATAAACATTTCACCTCAGAGGGAACAGTATTATCAACTGTGCTAACAACTCATAGTTGAACCCATAGTGGATACATGGCTGGCTCCACATCATGCTAGACCTTCTTCTTCTTCATCCTGGGCATATCTACCACAAGAGAGAGAGCTTCTGCTGAAAAACATCAGTTTAGAGGATCCCACCTACCTAGAAGCCAGTGTTCCCACTTCTCCCAGTAGTCAGGCAGAATCCCAAAGTCCTCAAATTACATCCAGAAACAATTACCAGATGGAAAAAGAGAACATGCCAAGAATATAGAGAGGTGTAGAAGCTACTAAAACATGGGGGAAAGGATCAAAAAGGAAAAAAGTTCTACTTCTGAAAAAAAAACAACCAACCAACCAAAAAAACCAAACAGGTAAGAGGTTTTCATTTGAAGAAGTCCAGCTAGTTCTGCGTGCTACAAACATCTCTTGCAGGTTCCTGAGAGCCTTACATGTGTCCTGGAGCGGATTTGCTGGTTCTGGTCTGGTCAAGCTTCTAACAAGTCACGCTGAAATCTGCTTAAAATTTCCCTTTTCTCATTTCCTATGATTCCACAAGAGTCTGCTCTCCACAAGATAGAAGAGAATATCTTAATTCCAGTCTTTCTTTTCCTGCCTACCCCTAGCATGCTCTGCTCAAATTGCTGTGAACGTTGGGGAAGGCAGAGAGAGAAGAGAATTTCCTTCAGTATCTGTAACTCATCTCCTTTTTAGCCAAGTGAAACAGAAATGGTAATCCCTTACATTTCATTTATAAAATGGGCTTCCACAGCTACGGAAAGCTGAAGTTGCTATTTTCATTGCTTTTCACCTGATTTCCACTAGGTCTGCAGTCCCTCCCTGCCAACATGACACTCTAAAATGAATGTGTAATTTGATTGCAGTCAGGCTAGTCATGGGCAAGAACTTCCTCCCGGTGCTATGATTTCTTTGCATTTATGTTCCTAACGTCTATTTGCTAATTTTTTATTCAGTGCCATGTTCTGTGGCAACCATTTTTAGTTTTCTGCCTATTATCACTCCTTAACTTCTTTTCTCTCTCTTGGCTTCTTCTTTCCATTAAATATTACTAGCGCTGGAATATTTTTTCTTTCATATCTTTCATTTCTTCTACTCGAATCTAATTTTGTTGTGGTTTTAGTATTTGGCTTGACAGAAACACAATTTCCTCTGTTCACAGGATGAAATTGTTTTTGTTTTATTGATAACTCAGTTCTTCTCTACTATCAAATAACTACTACACATCCTCGTTTGGTACAACTGCTCAATCACTTTGCATTTTCAGTAACTAAAAATAAAAAGGTACTCTTAAAAAAGTGGCAAAATATTGGTAAAAATGTCCCCTTGCCAAGCAATTAAAAAAAATACTATCTTTTGGGTTTCAACCTAAACTTCACATTAATTAAGATGTGCTAAAGGGAAACCTCAAATATATAATGTTTTAGTTACTTTAGTTTTTAAAAATGTGATTTTTAAAAATACAAATGGTTCTAGCCTTAAACCATTATTTTGGATAAAAACTTGAAGTGTTCACGGGGCAGAAGAAAGAACTTTGGGCTATAAACAGTTTTTTGTCCACAAGTATACACCTATACATATACACACACATATATTTATTCTGCAAATTGTTTTTTGAGCATCTGTTATTTATTGTGCAGCAGGGCCAATCGTGCTTCATTTTTTCCCTGGCACAGAGGGTCTGCAGTCTGTATGTTTTTCCAGCGGCCGTGCCAGTTAACGTGCAGGATTCCTCAGCATTTCTCCTACCTCTGTTTGGTTTTTATCAAGCTGACCAACAATTGTATTCAGCTGCTGTTTTCCATGTAAAATAATCTTTGCACGGATGACTGCAGGTCAGACTTTTCCTTTTGACGTAACTTTAATGTTACATGGTAAGCGTGCATCTCATTAGGGCGGTGCGTTCTGCTTTCTGAAATACTTTCCAGTCATCCAGGGTGGAGGAGATGAGCCTTGTTGTCATTGTAGGATGTAACTAATGTACCTCTCCCTGCTACCAGTCGCTGGTTTTGAGAGCTGAGCTCAGATAGATCCTGCTGGATCTGCTATGGCTGTTACCTGGTAAAGATGGGCACTCTTTTTCCAGCAATAGTTGTCCATGGTTGGGATGCAGCAGCTGTAGGCATCACCCCAGGCCTCATCCTGGAGGACAAGTCTTGTACAGTCTCACAAGAAATAGCAAGGCAGTCACAGATCTAGGTGTTTTGGGGTGGGTGGGGAGAACACAGCAATTTGCATTTGTAGAAGGTTATGGGGAATGTTAGGGACAGCAGAAGCCTGCAGGATCCTGTATGTGCTTGAAATGGTGGAGACCAAGGCAGCAACGACATGGGAATTGTATGGCATATCCTGAAATGGATTTCTACCATGGCTGTAACTGGGAAAGCACAGGCTGCAAGGTCTTCTTCACAGTGATGACTACACAAAAGGACTGCTCATGTTCACTCCTGCGCACTAATCAGTTGGACTTACCACAGCGAAGTGGCTCACGTGTGTGAGCATAACTGAATCGCACCAGCTGCAGATCAGGGCAGATGTATTTCACTGTTGGTTTGTCTTCTGCTCCTCCATGTTCTCGCTCTGCTTCTCCTCCTTCTGCCTCAGGGCAAAGCCTTGGTCCCTTGGGGCAGCAGCAAGTTGCTCTCTCACAGGACTCACATTCCAGATCCTTAGGGCACTTAGGGATCTCTAGGCTCTGTTATAAAATCAATGAAAAAGCAGATCCTTCTGGTTAGTCCAAAGCTCATTCTAAAGAGACAGAGTACAAACAAAAGATGGGCAATGTGGCAGAGGAAAATGGGCATTTTCAGGTGGGGAACCATTTCTCAACAGCTTCTGTGCCCACAGCACAGAAAACTTGGAAACAGCACGGAAACTTGGAGTTTGCCATAGCCACCTCCGCTTATTTGGGAGGATGACTGAACTTGGAATACAGGCCCAGGGTTGGAGCACATCACCAGCATGTCCCAAGGCTCTGCCTGCTCCACAGCAGGGGAAGTACCCAGCAGTGGAGAAGGAGAACTCAAGTGCAGGAAGAATAGCAAAGTTCTGTGAAAAATGTGTAGGGCAGTAGAAACCTCAAGTCCTTGATTTCCCTGACTAATTAGCTGGGCTTTCTGCTTGACCCCACAGCTAAGTTTATACTATTTATTTTGCACAGAACTGCATTTAAATTCAAGTGCAGGAAAGGGGAATATGGGCACTTTCATTTGTTCAGCTTATTTATAAAAGGCACAGAAATGAACATGTGGCATCAGATGAACACCTGGCAATCAAAGCAGGGAGAGCCAGCTGTTGCCTTTGTAATCGGAATTACAAATTCACACCATCCATCCTCTTCCTACCATACCTGCACTGCCAGAAGAATCAGCCAAAGACAATGCTTGCACTATCTGCTAAAAAAAGAATCTCTCCTCGCCTTTTCCTATAAGAAATGATAGTTTTTAAGCCAGCTGTGCCTGCAACTCCCGGTTGCTACAGAATTCTGTCTGTGCTGGCCGAGTCTTTTCTGCAGGGCATGCGACTTTCAACAACTTTGCAGTTTCCAAGTTGAACCCACTTCGTTCCTAACTTCCCTCCAGCTGATCCACACAGTATCCTTCGTGCTTGAGTTCATAGGTCTCTCTTCTTCTCCTCTGGCTTGTTTAGCTGCTGAGTTATTGAAGACCGTGGGTAATAAAAGATGCCTGTGTTACTCTCCCTCGCACAGTCTGTACTTGAAGGCATCGGTCAGGAATCATATACGTCAAAAAAAAAAAGGGAAGGAGAGGACCAAAGGCATCTTGAACATACATACTCTACCTAAATGAAAATAGAGTCGGAGCCACCACTTGAGAACGTGTGAGTCAATAAAGTTTTATAAAAGAAGCCCATAAAGCTGCCATGGAAGTTTAACCATTGCATGCATCTAGGGTGAGTACAATTCATTGGTGCTGGAGGAGGACCTTGAGTAGTGCTGCTTTTATCTCCCATGCTGGGATCCTTTATTTAAAACATATGGAGGAGGCTAAAGTTTGTTCTGAGTGACTGCAGTGAAAATAAAAATTTTTAAAAATGCTTACGTGCATACACACATGTACGCACCCAAACAGATGTGAAGAAATTAAGATGGACTAACAGACAGGGTCGTGCTCACAGTAAAGTGCATCCGCAGCAGCAGAGGGCAGAGGGGATCGGCTTCTCTGGTGGCAGCTGATAGACACGAGCACTTGAGCAGTTCATAGCCTCTCTGTTGTCCCCATCATAAGATTTGTAGGTGGCTCTCAGCCAGCCACCGGGCTGACGGGTCAGGGGTCGCGACCTGTTGATTTACCCAAGTATGATCAACTCACACAAATTATCGGTGTCAGAGAGCCCTGACAACTTCAACATGATGAGTGATGAGAGCAATTGTTCGTGACATGTGAAAGCAGTGGGAGAGCACCATTTGGCGCAGCGGGACCGGGGCTGCTGGCAGGGCTGCAGGAGAGCTGGGGGCAGCTGGGGTCCCCTCGCCCACGCCAGAGACCTCTCCCTTCCCTGGCTCCAAACCAAACCTCGGGATCCCACTGGGGAAAAGCACCTTCTCGGTACAGGCAGAGGCAGAAGGAAGCAAGAGGGGTTAGAAAGCATTTAAAGGGATGGATTGGTTGGGTTTTTTCTGCACTGTTTTTGCACTCAGTGCAAAGAGATGTTGAGGGATGGGGGCTTTAAATCTGATGGGGAAGCACTAGGGGATTCAGATCTAGGAAAACCCTGGAGCTGGTGGTGTCTGTGCAGTTTAATCAAATGGATGTAGCAGCTTCTTCGAGTTATCTTTGGGGGCCGTTGTCAAAATCTTTTTTTTTTTTTCTTTTTTTCCCAGCTTCATTCACGTAGGAAAAATTTTGCCTGGGGTGGGATGGGAAAATTATAGCTGCTGGGCATTTTGCCTTGATCCATCAATTCCCCTTAATCGACTGTGTTATTCAGATGGGGGCAGAGGATAGCAGAGGCAGTTGAAAGGATGAGGGAACTGCCGAGGGGTTAGGGCAAGGGTGGCAAGTGCATGTGTGTGCATGTGTGTGCACCCACATGTGTGTGTGGGGCGGAGGAAGAGAACCCACACTCCAGGAGCACCTTGGCAGGATTCGTCTCTGAGAAAATCTGTGGGTTTTTTAAGTTGCAGTATTCTTGCAAAAAAATGCTCTTGCAGTGAAAGTGCCCGCTGACCCTGCCTGGGGGATCACGAGGGACGATGGGGACAGCCATGCAGGTACCAGAGAGCATCTGTCAGGGAGGGAGCACAACCCAAGCTGGGCTCTCACCCCACACCTCCATCTCCTACTGCTCTGCCTGGTCCTGTATGAGCGGCTTCTCCTCACAATTAACAGAAATAAACAAAGCAGAACTATTACAACTTCTCCGAGTGTTTTAATCACAGTGGGCATATCATACCCAGCCATTTGTCATGTTAATTTGAATCCATTCGTTTTACTTTGGGGAAAGAAATGTACAAAATAAGTATAATGATCAACTAAGCTAACAGTTTTTAATTTCTTCCTAAAAATATTCAGAACATTTCTTTTGTAGCCACCAAAGTGGCCACAACATATGAGCTACCAGAGATAAAAAGTCAAGATTTATTTCTATACCATAATAACATTTTAAATTTTTTTATATATGTATAAAAAGGCAGAGGAAGGCAATGCTTTAAAATATATATGTCTAACCTTGGGTTTAAACCAAACAAAATAGTATTTAAAGAAATATTGACTAAATTATTTATTACCCTGGTCAATGGTTGCAGAAATACAGTTTATATAAACACATTACAATTCCAGCCATTCTAAGTACTGGGTTTAGAAAAAAACCCAAAACCCTTAATGCAATTTTAATAAACCTAAAAAAAGTCATGCTCTTGTTTCAAGCTGAATAGTTTGTTGTTTCTGAATAATAATGATTCGAGACCTAAATCTAACCACAAGAGTTTAGTGCGCAGATGAAATATACTTGCTGGAAAACCCTTAAGAAATAGATGTTTGATTCAGGATCTGAGTTAGTAAAACAAGATGTGATGGTTTAGTGGGACTGATGTTAAATAATAGAAAATGAGGACAACCAATCTAGAAAGAAGAGGTGTGACTTTTTAGGAGGATCAATTAATAAATTAATAGCTGTGTGCATGGATGGAGTACAAACAAGTCAACAATGGATCATTATTCCCCTAAATGGGTACAATGAGCAGATCCCTCCAAAAGGAAGTTGAATTATTTGTGGTGGAATAAAGACCATGTGTGAGTGGAAGGATGGATGGACGCATGGATGGACGGATGGATGATCAGATATATATGGGGTCCACAGAGACACACACACGTGCATACACTCACACCCATACACTTATATAAAGGGGATTCTTCAAGTGTATCTTTTATTGCTCTCCAAGGGTCAGACTGTAATACTCTGGCATTTAATCATATTTTTACCTCACATAAAACCTTATTGTGTTTTACTAGGTGAGTCATGGTATATGAAATTGTACTAAATTCACTTATGCTATATCAGGAATAGATAAAGATCACCCTTTTTTCTCAACACATTTTTGTTGCTAGAGATAGTCATGGCTTTTTTTTAAAAAAAAAAAAAGAAAAAAAGAGCCTTTTGTCAAAAAGTGCTGATTTCTTGCCATCAAGACTTTCTACGGGAAATGTTTATGTTTTTGCATTTTTAATTGAATAGTTTTTTTTAATTGTTGGAACATAAGTTTCAAAACAAAAAAAAAATCCATTTTTTTTCAGTTCAAAACAAGATTGTTTGAAATGTATGTTAATTAGCATACAAAAATAACAATCCCAGTACTAAAATGAAATGTCTCAGAATGATCAAAACATAAACAAGTTTCCACAGCCCTGAAGTGATATAATTTTTTTGCTTTACAGAAGTTTTCAAGCTTTTTATTATTTGTCAAAATGAGCAAAAAAAAATTTTTTTTAAATACACAAGAGATTATGAGAATAATATTTTTTCCCAATTTGAGAGTACTGCTCAGAATAAGTAGGAGTATCAGAGGCTGGACAGAATAAATGAATAAATACATTAAAAAATAATAGATCAAAGCAATCTGGTTTTGAGCAAGAAAGCACTTCCAATTTAAGGGTCAGCAGTTTTGACAGAGATATACAAATATTCATGTGTGTATTAAAATAAAACCAGCAGGACATATAAATCTATACACACATGCACATCCAGCCTCTCTAATCACTTTATTTGATTTTTGTATTTGGCTTTTTCTTTTCCACACCAATGTGCTGCACAAATTTAATGTGGAAACTTCACAGCTAAAACAATCACCACAAAAACCTCGATTAATGATTAACTCTGAATCAAGAGTTATAAGCACTCATCAAGGTAATAGATGATACAACTTAGCCATTTCCTTTCTCTTTTCAGTTTTTCAAAAGGGGCAAGGGAGCATGAAGAATAAAGCCAGGCATCCTTATTTGCTTGAAATAATAGCCAGTATACCAGAACTTCAGACAAATCCTTCTTGCTTTCTTTCAGTGGCCTTAACCATTTTGATCTCATTTCATCATTGAATGGACCCCTTAACAGAGAGTGACCCCATATTTTAGGACTGAAAACATACACCTTGTTAGTGTGAGTTTATTTTTTTGTTGTTTGAAAAGTGGGCAAATGTAGTCAAAGCTCTCACAAAACATCACAAGAGGCTCTTTCTTCTTTCATGGCACATTGAACATGTAAAGTAATCATTGTTTACAATACAGAGGCAGATAGCAAAGACGTGTTTGTTGTCTCATGCTGTATCTAATTATGCATTAGATTTTGATTTCAGTTGCTTTGCCTTTCCATGTTATTTTAATTTTGAATGATGATCACTGAAGGGAAAAAAAAAAAAAGGAGAGAGAAAAGAAAAGACGGGAATGTGTCAGCAAGGCAGCGGTCCCCCCGCACGGAGCATGTGTAGGCTGGACCTGGAGCACCGCGCTCGGCACTGGGCACCTCATTACCGCAAGCAAATTGGAGGAGTTGGGGACGGCTGCAAGCGCGATGAAGGGGCTGCTAGGACTGGCTTGGGGAGAAAGATTAAAAGACTTAAATATGTATAGACTGAGCAAACGATGAGGCAGCTCCCCTCCCCGTGTAGTAGCTCTGGGAACCAGAGGGAGGGGAGTCCTTTCCAGCAAGCACAACGGACTCTGCTATGGAGAAATGGGGTGATACAGAGCAGAAGGGAGACACAAGTGCAATCTCAGGAGTTTCTGGTCTTGGCCATGAAACAAACAACAACTGGGTCTGGAACAGCCTCTGCAAAGCTGCAGAAAGTCCTTCACTCGGGTTGTTCAAGTGGGGGTGAGCTGAGCAAGATGAAGTTCCTAGTGGGAGCAATTCTGCCAATGCCCCGGGTGCACCAGCGTGCTGTTTGCACTCCTGTCTTTTGTTTCTCTCTCTCTCTTTATTGGATATTTTCTGATCTACTCATAATGTTCACATAATTTGAAGCTTCCTAATACTACAGTCCTAACGCCTTTTATCTGCTCTGAAGGGCATTTGCACCCAGCCAGGGAGCTCTCAGCCTCCAATTCTGCTCTGGGTGCCAAGGAAAAGATTGCAGCAGCCTGAGATAAATGTGGGGAAATTAAGTGTGGGGTGATGAGAGCAGTGCTAACTCCCTCTCTGCCTTCCCACCTCCTTCAGAGGAAGATCTAGTTCAAGCAGGGAAGAAGTTTGAAAGAGGATTCCCATGCCTGGCTCCAACACTGACTTTTGTTTGACCCATAGACGAGGCCATGCCATGGGTTTTCCTGGAATCACAGCACTCAAAGTCCTGCCAAGTCATGGGCGTAGTCTTAGGATAGGTATTGAGACTGAAAATGTCTTCTGCTGGATAGGTAAAAATGGATCCTTTGAAAAAAAATTGCCTGAAAGGACTTGGAATGTTACAGATATTTTTTTTCTCTAAGAAACTTCCAACTTTTTTCAACCATCTCTAGTGAGCATATTAGATGAAGAGGATTAGCATAAGAAATCTTGCTCAATGCAAAACTTGTAAATATTGAACAAAAACTGACAATTAGCCAGGAATGAAAAGGCAAAATATAACTACAGAGCAAAAAACCAGTTAAAAATTAATTGAAATTACCCCCAAAATAAGGACATTCACTGATGTAAAACCCAAATATTTTGAGATAGTGGAAAGGAGAGATCAGACATCTGTGTATAGACATTGATTAACAGATAGAAAAATAAATGAGAGCTATGTGCAAGTGAGCCAGGGGCCTCACTTCCAAAAATGTCAAAGGAAAAACTCTTTCCACTGTCAGCAGACAGTGGATCAGGCCTCGAGCCCTAAGTGGACAATCCAGAATATTACAAATCACTCTTGGGATCAAGTTGCATCCGTGTCATCTAATTACAGATAAAACTACAGAGTATTTAACATCTCGTTAATTTAAATACCTGGGGCCATATTATGCCATCAATTTTTAAGTAGATGTCCCCATTGATATCAAAGACGAGTTCACACAATACGGCCCACGTAGCTGAACCTTAAGGGACAAAGCAGACAAAGAGAGGGAGAGAGAGACGCAACAAAATATTCCCCTTTCTTCCACTCCCTTTTTTCCAAGCTCCTTCATTTCTCTATTATTGGCTTGGTTGCCTGCACATTTTGTTAGCTGGTCCCCGAGTGATTTCTATAGTCATCATTCTATGGGGATGATGCTGAACCATGTTCACAAGGTAAGGTTCCTCAAGTTCAATTTTAAGCTCTCTTACCAAAATGAGGTCTTCGGTAGTGGGGGGGTTATCACGTTTCTCTTTCAAGCTGTCAGAGGTTGTCAGAAAGACTACAGATTTTAACATCTGTTCTGTTTTGTTTGGTTTTGTTTCTGATCCTGACTAGAAAAAATGAGAGAAAACGCAGATACTGACATTAGATATGTCAGAGAATATTTTACAATTTTCTTGACAAAAAGTGCATGTTTTATGAAAACATTTTTTAAATCAGGTTTTTAATATTTTTAAAATAACTTTCTAATTTTTTTTTTCAAAACAGTCTCAATTGAAATGCAACAGAAATGATGTTGCTTTTGTTTTTTGAGAGTCAGAACATTTCAAACACCTGGGATTTTGATTTTTGCCACTTTTCTTCTGCTTTCTTTTCTTGCTGACTACCAAGTAGTACATATTTATACTATCATTGTTATGATAATGGCTACAGTTTCCCCGTCATCTCCCATTTTCCTTTTTATTTTTTACAGTTGTGCACCTGGCAGAGAAATCTCTTTTAAAAGTTACAAAAGAGGAAGAAAACAGACTCAATGAATGGTTGAGGTTGGAAGGGACCTCTGGAGATCACCTTATCCAACCCCCAAACAAAATATGACAAAATAGGGCTTTTGGAAAATTAATGTTTTTCTTCCAAAGCAAGCTTTAAGAAATGAGAACAGCTTCAACAGATTTTGGAGGGATAAAATTATATTTGCATTTTTTGTCCAGCTCCTGTTAGTAACATTGTGACAAAGGCAGGACAGGTGCATAAATCCCATAAACCCAACACCTTTGACTCCAGTGGACCTTTTCACACTTCTACCAGTGGAAGACCTGTTCTTATCTTATTTAGTGTAATAGCGATACTGCCTACTGCATCCAAGTCTCTCTTTCAAAATTGATTGAGATGTTTGCCCTTTCCTTTGGCCTTAAAAAATACCCATGAATACACATCAGATTGTGTACTGAGTTCAATGACTGTTCACAGACACAAAATTAAACCCAGGTTGAAGCACCTTGCTAATCAAACCTTAAAATACAACCCCATAGACTTGATTCAACTTCCACTTTAGCCGGAATCAAACATTGAAATGTACTGCGTAAGGCTCAGACTGCTATAAAAGAAGGAATTTGGTCTCTGTCAAGAAATGCAAAAATCTTTTTTGTTATTTAGTTCTGCACTTTGGAAGAACAAAATACAGAAAGCTGAGATAGGTGTACCATGTCCTATTCTTGAAGAATCTCTGCCTAAGAGCTTGAGGACGTTAAGATATTGTACGCTGAAATGCCCTTTCTCTTCAAATGGGAATTTAGTCCAGGGTCTTCATTAAAGTTAAAGGATTCAGTTCTTATCACATAATAATAGAAGTGCGACTAAAAAAGTTTTCAATGGAGAAGATGCTGGCAGAAAGGCCACATTGCAAGAAGACGACATTTCTTTTGACTCTAGACTTCTGCTTTGCAAGTAAAAATTCCACAGTAACTTAGATGCCACATTCTTTTTTTTTTTTTTTTTAATATATATTAAGAATGTTTCACTATTACTATGATAAAACACACTGCCTCTACCAGGGAGTGAGCAGGAATAAACCTTCTCTGGGTATTTTAGGAAAGCTTCATGTTCTCACGCTGCTGTGTTTCATTGATTTTGGACTTTTACTTTATGCAAAGACCAAATAATGAACATGAACCAAAGCCACTCCAAGGGTCAATCAGAACTGCTAGGCTGCAATGAGATGTCAAGTGACACTCTAACCCCAGACTGAAGTGTTTTTTACTTTTTCAAATGTTTCTGAACCTGTTTTGGAAACTTTAATCATAAGAATATTTTTCACTGTCATAACATCATAACTAATTTTGAACTAAAGGACAAAATGCATCGGTGTAAAGATTCAAAAGCAATTAGTGATTTGGGTACTTTTAGCTGAGGGAATCGAGATATTCAGGACATGTTAGCAGTTTTTCATAAGTACCCCGCACCTGCAGAAATCATACCCCTTTCAGAAGTCACTAGACATGCTTCCAAATTTGTTAGGAACGTGAAAAATAAATGAACAATGCCATTAAATTTGAAAGAGAAAATACTCAAAAACAGAAGCCTTCTGAAACTCGTCTGTCCTCCAGGACAGAAACACTTACATCTGAATTTAAATTTTTGGTTAACAATCCCATTCTATTTTTGGTTCAGATTTTCATTTGGACTATAAAAAATTCCTCCTTTTTTTTTTTTTTTTTTTTTTTTCATAATTCTCCAAGGTTGTGAGAACAGACTCCCAAATATTTTGCAATATGAAATCCACAATTTATAAATAGCAACTGTGCACATGCGCACAAGAAAGAATCAGAAAGTTGCGTAAATCAGACCAAATCTTTGGAAGCTGATGGAGTCTTTCCATTGACTTCACCAGCTTTGGAGCAGGACCTAACGTAGGAGGTTTTTACTTTTATTGGACATTTAGGGCTTATTTTGGAACATGTCAGTAAGAGGTAGGATGGAATTAATTTGAACAGAAGGAAAACCAACATACCACCAGAAACAGCTCCACAGAGAAAGTGAGGTGTTTAAAGAAATGGGCTGAAGGGCAAGGCCAGGATAACTGTTCAGCAGAGGCAGAGACCACGAGAGAGGAAGAGGCTGCTGAAGTAAATACTTGGACAACAGGGTGAAAATCTTAAGTGATGACACAGATAATTCAAGATCCACGGAAAAGGAAAAAAAGTGCAGAGAGAACATTAAGTGAAAAACTCAGGAAATGGAACAAAGGAAGAAAGGCAGAGATTCAAAGGTCACCTAGGAAAGTTTCTGAGTTGTCTGTATACAAATGTGAGAAGCATAACAAAGGAACCAGGGGAAACACAGACCAAGAGGTAACTCGGATGGGATTTGATTGATCACTCCTTCCATGAACTTTTCTAAGCATTTATTGTATGGCACTTAAGCGCACGAGTAGCTGCAGACACATTAAAAAGTATCAAGTGTTCTAAAATTACACACAGGTTTGCATCATCTGCTGGGTGTCCTTTTGCCATGGCCTGCAGCAATGGTGCTGGAAAAGGATGTTTGAGTACCTGAAACTGGGAAGATCTGCAGGACCTTGTCATTAAGGATCTCTGAGTGGGAGATGTGCTAAGCACTCTCTGCTCCAGTGGCCTCCCTCTGAGACCTCCAGCAAACAGACAGCACAGCATTCTTGGTGGAAACACTCTTCTGCCCATGCCCACTCCCCTAAAATAACTGGTTTTGAAGTGGACACACTCCTAGGTTCCCTGCTCTGTTATGAGTAGAGAAATCCACTCCAGCCATTAGGAACTCTCCTTCAAAGTCTTCACTACTTCTTCCTCAGATGGTATTAACTATGAAAATGAAGTAATTCGGCACAACTGGATATGGCTGTGGGGGATTTCAGGAGGCCCTGTGGCTCCTATATATAAAGAGAGGCAGTTATTCCCTGGGACTACAGTACTAGGAATTTTGCAGCCCTTTGAGGAGAGTCACCTCTCAGCACTACTTGAATGAGACACCAGCAAGTGAAAGTGAAAGCCTTGAGAGATGGGTGATGGAGTGCCACATTTCAGTGTGCCCTTTGCCAGCAGCAGTCATATAGCTTCCCTGGCTAGAAATAGGGTTGTGATCAAATGGAAAGTTTGTGGCTTAATCTTCTTCCATTGTAACCATGAAAGCCCATGCAGCTTAGAATCATTTCTACTCATTTATATGTTGATAGCTGTATTTGAATATGAATGTCTTCTGTCTTCCCTTTTCCAAAGGGAAATATTTATTATAGGGGTGCTTCTAAATAGGATATCTATGCATCTGGCACTCTGTCAGCTCTCTGTATTTCAGGAGAAGCTGCGCTTTAAACTCATGGTAGAACAGTAGTTAAGCATGGCATACCCCAAAAATAACAGGGTTTTCTTAGTTATACTCTTTTTCACAGTTTCCTTGCTGTCATTTTTTTTTTTTTTTTTTTTTTTTACTGGAAGAGTTTGGTGCAAAGTCTTAGATAACTATGTATTAATAATGCAAATAATGCACAGAGACTTAATTGCAATCACATCTTCAGAACTGAGGAGCTTTAGAGGGAAAAGATGGGTCAAAAAATAGGACAAGGAGTCTTGTAACACAGAAAGAGGATGCACAGCCCAAGGAGCTGTTGCCAGTTCTCTGGTTAACCACTCACAAGGAGAAAGGTTGAGTCAAGCCAGTAACATTGTCCATAAAATTTAAAGACTTTAGCTATAAATAAGTCTGATTCTCAGCTGTCTTGCTTGCAGTGAAGACAGGATTTTATAAGGGTGACTCTGGTAGGGATAAAGTTTGGGCCAGGATATGTCTCATCTCACAGAATGTTTGTTATTGAAGCATCCATTCGGGAGCTATACTTACCCTTTAACTCCATCCTACCTAACAATGTTATTTCCATGTGAAAGATATTATTATTACATTATCATAGAATCACAGAATACCAGGTTGTGAGGGACCTCAAGGATCATCTGGTCCAACCTTTCTTGGCAAAAGTAGAGCAAAAGCATGGTCTAGACAAGATGGCCCAGCACCCTGTCCAGCTGAATCTTAAAAGGGTCCAATGTTGGGGAATCCACCGCTTCCCTGGGAAGATTATTCCAATGGCTGAACTTTCTCACTGTGAAAATTTTTCCTCTTCTGTCCAATCAGAATATCCCCAGGAGTAATTTGTACTCATTACCACTCGCCTTTTCCATGTGACTCCTTGTAAAAAGGGAGCCTCCAACTCCTTCGTAGCCACCCTTTAAGCACTGGAACATTGTGATGAGGACCCCCTCTCTCAGTCCCTTTTCTGCATCTTGGTTCAAGTCACACCACATTGAGTTGCTTGTTCTCAGCAGAACAAGCCAAGTGCAGGAGTCTGGTGAAATACTGCCAAAGGGCTCCAGTAAGTGAGTGTGGTAATTCAGAGGTGGTATATTCCCTCTGCTTCAATACTGCGTGGCTGTCTGCTTAGAGGTGGAAGAATTTGTGCTGGAGGCAACCTTTGATTGACACACAAAACCAAAATCTTATTCTTTCACCTGGGAGTTTCAGCAGTGCTTACCGTTGGCTTCTGTTTCTTTACCGTTCCCATTAATGGGAGCAGATGTAGGTTAATATATAGGACTTTGAAAACATTATTATTTAACTGTTTAAGGTGTTTGTGCCACTTTCTGCAAAACTGAAGATGAAGTGACCAAAGTCCTACTTAGGGTGTTACATTTGTCTGAAGTAAACTCTTCCTGTGCTTTCATAACATGATCTATTATTTACTTCCTAGAAAGTGGTAGACTGTTAAGGTATTGCTATCTTTCATCCTAAAATGATGTCATTCTGGCAGAAAATAGATACCCATTACTAAAACAATGGAGATGTGAGGCCTTACTTACAGGGCTCTGAGTTTTTTGCTATGACGCACTGTTTTACTACAACAAATAAGAAGGCAATGGGGAATTGCTGCTGTAACTACTGGACACCAGACCAGCTTTGCAGCCTGGCATGGCACTGCCAGATTGCAGGACGGTATGGAAAGGATGCTTTCTCATGCTGCTGTTCAGTCCATGCTGTCACTAGTCCTGCTCACCCAACTGTGGGAAGATCTTAGGGCTGCCTCTGACGTGTGATGGAAAAAAATAACAAAAGCGCTCAGCTTTCCATTGTGCACTGCAGATATCAATCCCCCCAGCATAGCCAGTTCTTCTGGAAATTCAGCCTATGTTTTTGTGTCCATATTAAACACCTTCAACCTTGGTACCTAATTCTCAGGATGCCAAAATAAAATCCCTAGTTCCTGAAGCACTGAGAGCTCTTAGCACTGTTGATTTGAATCCCAGATTCCTTCACCATGTTGAGAAAGCAACAGAGTTCCTCCTGAAGGAAATCTTCCAGCTTTTACCAAGCTTCTCTGGTGTTTTACATCTAAGAAACAGAAGTGTGTTACTTAAAGGAATCAGTATACATCTGATAACTGCACCTTCCTTTCTTGGCTGGAGCAAAAATACTTACAGTAAAGTTTTGCTCTTTTGTTTCCTCGAGAGATGGTGCACACATGGTCTTAGTGACTGTCAATAATTTTTGAGCAAAATTTGTTGCTCATCCTGAGCATTATAATCACCTCTAATTTGAAAAGGACTCCTCCACAGCTAATGCCTTTGATCCTGAGTATCTGTAGTTCATGAAAAGTAATTGAGGTCCAAGTAACTGGCTATTTTTGTTCTACTTTGTTTTGGTGTTGAAACCTGCAGAGCCTTTTTATTTTTTTTTTTTTATGAACTGTGTTTTTAACATTTTCCAGAGCACTTGAAACTTGGGTTAGATTTTTTAAATGTATGTGGAATTCTGAATATGCAAATATAGAATTAGATTCCTTATTCACTCTTAAATACTATCTTTTTCAAGTCAGAGAAAGTGAGAGCCAGTGCTGACATAGCTATGCATATGTGAGCTCTCTACCAAACTAATTAAGAGTTCTTAGTAAATGTGTTGCACACAGTAGTTCAATTTTTAAAAAATACATTTAAAAGGCACTGTATTCTTTCTCTCAATATCTTTTTAAGAGCAACAATAAATGTATTTGGGGATAGAGGTTTGGCAGTAGTCCACATTGATCTGTGGAATATCATCCCTTGATTTTTTTTCTAACAGGTCCTGGAAACAAGAAAGTAAAATCTTTTAAGTGGGTCAAACACAAGAGAAGCAAAGCTCACCCAGCAACCCACCCCAAGGAAAGAAACACATCAGAATAACTGAGATGAGGCAATTCTGACCCCTTGATGTCTGGATATTAACGATAGACAGACTCAGCTAGTACATAAGGCATTTGAAACACAACACCAAGGCTGTTCAAATTTATGATGATTCAGACACAAAACAATGAACTCTGATCATATTCACCAAGTGCAAAAACCCACCAGCCATCAGCTGAGAAGGACTCTAGCATGTCCCGTGCCTTGCCTGCAAGAAGCTGTATCACCAAGCAAGGCAGTTGCTAATACAAGGGATGAGTCTGGCTAAACACATTTCATGCACAAGAGAAGGAGAGGAGCTGGAAGCATCCAGTTGATTCAGGTTTTCTTCAAAAACACTTTGCTGCCACAAAGGGAATCTTTCTAGAAGAAGAATGAGAAAGCAACAGTATTGGACCTACTCCTTTAAAAAGAGGAAGGACAAGGAGGGGAGGGTGCAAGGGTAGGGAGAGGGGGTGGTTGAGGCAGCACTGGGGGAAGTTGGCATTGGAGCAAAAGCTGTAAACTGAAGAAGTGGAGCATAATATTTCCTTGTGGGGAAAGGGGAGGAATGATCATCTTGATGGCCTGGGAAGAAGTTTCATGACTGCAAGTGTTGAGTTTCTACTCAGCAGCTGGTGAACTGTGACTGCTAGCAGAGCAGAGCACCCAATAGAGGAAATCCTATGGCCTTCTGCATGCCCAACACTGGAGAGAGTGCTTCTCTGTGCATTACCCATAGGAAAATACCAACAATCCCTTGCTTCCCATAGGATGGTGTCCTGTACCTCAATCCAGTTGTGAGCACTCCAACTCTCCTTCTTCTAATGCTGTCTTAACTGAATTGGATTGAATTCTGTTTCTGTCCTTCTTGATGTGTACATGGCAGGTAGCTTTGGAGAGATCCTGGGAAACAGCTTTGTGTTCTTAATGCTGCAGCTCCTTTGGCCTGCTGATAATTTACATTCACACTTATCAATCCAACAAGAGTTTCTTGGCAGCAATGAGAGCGCTTCCCAGAGACACAGCTTAGCCTGGGGGAGCTCCATTGCTACCTGGGCCAAATGGGCAGTGTGCCTGTGTGTCCCCACCATGGACTGGCATGGCTCCTTTTCACCCCATGTAAATACAGGATTATTTCTCAGTCTATCACCTACCTTTGTGTAAAATCCTCTCACAATCCTGAAACTTGCTTTTTTCATGCATGTATAAGAGTTTGATAGGGTACTAGATTTCAGTGAAAGTTCATTTGATTTTGTTTTTTTGCTATTGTGTTTGTTTCAAAAATCCCTTTGTCATAATTTTCATATTCTGTTTCCATTCAAACAAAGAACAGCTTTACATGGGGAAAGAAAAGGTCAGAGGCTACTTGGAACATGCCAAAGAAAATAAAAGGGTAGCACATATACAAATGTTTTCATCATTCTGGTCTGATTTTGCAATCTGGAACTATGCTCAGCTTTCACTAACATCACATCTTAAGGCATGCATCCCACTTGCAATTGCTTTCAATAGAAGGCAAGGGCAGCTAGCTCGTTGAGATACTCAGTCCTTTACAGATGCTTTATAGGACCACAGTAACCACAGAAAGTCCACATACAAGCTCCACATTATGTTCTCTCACAGATCAGAGCAGATTTGTTACCGAATTCAACAGGAACTGTGCAAACTATCCAAGGGAGTATTTAATTCTTCATAACATAACAGCATGTTGCCATGAAACCCCTTACTGGAGCAGAACCCCATTCCCACGCACCAAAACAGAGATCTCCTGTTCCACACTTCACCCCTGATTAACTGGTGGAGTTTCCCAGATGTTCGGCACCATGTACCAGTATAAATCGTGCCACTGCTGCTAAACTTAAGAACTCTACTTTCAAGGACCAGTGATTTTCACAAGCAATAAAGCTGAATGTATTTAAACAACATCTACATACAAGGTCAAATATGTTCAATATCCCCTTTGGCAGTGACTGAACAGCATACATCTGTGTTTAGGGACTGAAAAAGACCTTTGGAAAGATTTGGAGAAGTTCCTTTATTTTAGGAAAAAGGTAAAATATGTTCTCCACAAAACTGATATTTTGAGCCCTCTTATCTCTGCATGCTGAGGTTTTATTTTCTTTCATTTTTCAAAGTGTGACTGCCTATAGAGGTGCAGGATCACGGCAGGATGCTGGGAAACACTTGCTCCTTCCCTCAGACCCAGGAATATTCCCAGTTCACAAGTTGAACCCAGCAAGATCCTGTTTAGGAAGTTGCCAAATTAGTGCACCTGCACCCCATGGCTCCGTATGCTCATTTAAAATGTTTTTTTGCTAGATACTGCAATTATATTAAATACAAGATCCAGAACAAAGAACTCTTACATGTGTCCTAAGAAATTATATTCTTGAAAGCTGTACATGGTCCTAGATCCATATTAAACTCCTCCTAAGGCATACCATCCAGTCCTCATGAAATCCAAGCTAAAAAAGTTCATACGTCCCGTGAGTGTGTCCCACGCACAATCACTTGTGGTGAGTTACTCACCGGGCAAATGTATGCGAATACATTCCCACCAGTTAATCCAGGGCCACAGATACAGCTGGAAATGTGCCTTTCTGAACAAGGAATATAAAAGAATGGTGACTATCTTGCCTAGATTAACTGTCTATGCCAGGCACAGTTTGGTTTTTGGATTATTATCATTCTGCAAAAAAAAAAAAAAAAAAAAAAAAAAAAAAAAAAAAAAGAAGAAGAGTGGGTCGTGAAGCATCCATTATCCCTCCTTTATTTATTTATTTTCCAAGGTCCCATAGTTTCTCCTTCTTTCATTTGCTGGTATTTTTAGTGTGCTCAGGAATTATTTGGTAAGATATTCAAGATTTCTAGTGGGATTTCTTGATAATGGACAGATTCTTTCTCTTCATAATGATAGCTGAGCTCCTTGAGAGCAAAGAGACACTTTGTTCTTTGTTCTCAAGGAGACAAACTGTTATTTCTTTCCCTGAAGAAGCTTCTAATATGATGGGTGAAATATCAGGAATAATTAGACCAAATGGTGATGTAAATCCCACTAGAAATAATGCAGCCGTTATTTCATTTTATGCCTATCGCTCTAGTTTCTGCCTGATTTAAGTCCATGTGAAGAAAGCTGTGGGTATTCCCTTTATAAGAACTACAATAAATTTCTTCATTGAATATTTACTAGTCCTGCGTTGCTCCTTTTTTGTTGGACCATCATTACACAATTAAAAAATAAGAAGGTAATTTAGCCGCTTCGAGGGCTGGTATTGCTTAATTTCAGGGGAGGGGGGCTGACAGTTGAAAGGTTAATGTATTTCACTGATTGGGCCCCTGGGGTTCATTTTCCAGAAAAAAAAGCTCTTTCAGTTTTTATTAAGAAACCTGTGTAATGAAAAAGGGAAAAGCATCTCTTACTTGGCACATGCAAGGCAGGGGCTGCGGGAGCCTGTGTTTCTCTCCCTGGCTCGGCACGCAGCCACCCCTTTTGCCTTGCTCCCCCGGATCTGGAGCAGCGAGGATGTGGTTTGGGTCTGGCATGGGCTCCATCAGCACAGTGTCCCTCTGGAGGGACAAATCCTGCTGGGAATGACACAGGGACTGCGTGGTGTCCATGTCATAGGTCTGGGGGTGAGAAGAGAAGAAAGGGGTCCTGAACACCGTATGAGTTATGACAGTCCCAGAAGCAAACTCACTTGTAGGTGCCCATCTTGTAGGGCTGGGTGCCATGGGCACCTCGTAGTGACCCAGTGGGGACCTTTGACAGAAAGCCAGTCTCTTTTGGCCCCAGCAGGCAGCAGCCCACCTCCACAAGCTGGTCAGGTTGCAACGTCAAGTGTTGGTTGACCAAAGCCACGTTGATGACCAGGAGGAATCCCTTCTTCCCACCTACAGCTTGAAGACTTGTCTGGCCTCTGGCCTCAGATCGCCAACTTAAAACGAGTAGAACACTTTGGAGAATGAGAAATTAAACTGCAAGAAATCATGGTCAACATTTTTCCTAAAGTTTTACCATTGAACCCACTGCCAGACCTTTCCCAGTGATACTCCTCTCTCGTCCTCCTGCTCAGTGTTCATTCCCAATCAAGTGAAGGGCTGTTTTTCTAAGGTTGAAGCAAATGCTGGGAAATACCCTCTTCACACACCTAAATGCTAACACAGCCTTACGATTCACACACTCACTGAAAACCTGATAGCTCCACGGCATTTTATGAGATAGCAATGCTTCCTACCAGCTCAGCATACAGGCGCTAACTATTAGTAGGGAGAAGATACTGGTCATACAAATTACTCGGTGTCAGTTATTCCTCATGGCAGTTAGCAAGCCAAGTTTCTTGAGCTGAGATCTTTCTAGTGAGCTTGCACAGACTTTCCCATTAGGTAAGTTAGCATGCAAGTGACATTGCTTGACATAATTTAACTTGCTTGATTTTAATATCTGCATCAGAAGATTTTAATCCTTTATTAAAAGAATTTTGTAAAACTTCCACAGTGCTGATGTCTCTGGCTGATATTTTTATTATTATGAAATCCCTGAAACTCAACATCTACAGGCACAATGAGGCAGTAAAAAATATAAAATAGAAATAAAATTGTTTGCTCAGGCTGGAAAATTCTCAACATTGGAGAAAAGGTTAACAAAATAAAACAAAGATGTCTCAGTCATCAAGCATCTAGAAGAATTGTAAGAATGTCCCTTTATTGTCTTTTTTTGTACCCCCTATAAAAATTGTTTCCCTCTCAGCCTTTAATGAGATGTTTTTAGCAGTGTTTGTCTATCCCAAATTACCATGAGAGATGAGCATTGGAAGTAATGTGGTTTTAGTTTGGGGAGTTGTGCTGGGGATGGAGCCTGCGTGCCCACTGTGGAGCGAGGCAGGGTCAGAAGCGCTGCCTTTCCTGCCGGGGACCATCTCTCTGCTGGCTTTTGCTCTGCTTATTGATGTGCTTTATAGGTGGAAATGACTCAAGAAAAGGGGGAGAAAAAGTTCTGTCTCTCACTGCAGTGAAGAATGTATATTAGTTTATTTTAACAAAATTAAACTGCTCAGAAATGAAGGAGAAAAAACATATTTTATTAAAGAGAGAGAAAAAAACCCAAAGAGTTAAACACAATACTAACCAAGAAAATAGAAGAATGGGTATTTCTACACATCCAGTTGAAAATCAGTTTCAAAATTAATGCAAATATTTTGAAGTAAAATACCTTTCTGACTCCTAGTTTGGCTGTACTAGATACATGGAAATAAAACGCCTTTGTTTTCTGTAGTCTGAGCTTCAGAAAAAGATTGCAGCTACAAGAAGAAATTGCGTACCCTGCTTATCTCTCTTCCCTTAGATGTGATGGGCCGCTAAAAATAAATATGTAAAATTCAACATATCTGTAATCCTGGAAAAATTGGTTGTAACTAACAGATAATGATGACTTCATTAATTAATGGAATAAATAGAGGAGGACTGAGATAAAGCTGTGTTAAATTTTGGTAATGAGCCACATTCAAAGAAACCAGATGCCTATATGCATCGTGTAATACAAGTGAGTGGGGGTTTTTTTTATAGTTGTTGCTGTTAATTTTAGAAACTGTTGAACACACTGAATCGGGTGACTGAAGAAATGCTCGTTCCCAGTGGTTAGCAGTCGTCCCCTGCTCTCATCTCCATATGCAGTGATCAGAACACAGGACAAAACTCGGTTTTCAAATCAAACCAAAGATATTCCACCTTCTCCTGCAGCTCTTCACTCACAGTCTCAGTGCAGCAGTATTCTTGCACAGCTGTAGAAAAGCTTCTTTCTCAAGATATCATAAACCCATTTTTCTTAAACAGAAATAGTTTGGTTTCTTTTTTGCTAAAAAAAAAAGAAAGAAACACTCCCGAATCAAGGTTTTGAAATGAATATACAGGAAAAATATAGCTTTCATTTGTATTTTTAAATACAATCTAAATAATGTCTGAAGAAATAGTTACTTCAGCTTTAAATATCAGTTGCCAAATGGTAATTATATTGTTTAATTTTAAATCATACAATACAGTTATACCATCTGACACTGCAAGCATTGAGCACAAACACTTTTTGTTATCATGAGGGAATGATACTTTAAAATGCACAAAAGCATCTTTAAAAGCAAAGTAAAAAAATCTATTTTTATTATGCATGTGAACTTTTCCCATCTCCTTTTCTGAAAGTTCTGGAGCTCTGGATTGCATTGCCAACTCATCGTGGTGAATAACCCCTGAATTTAGCCTTATGTTGTAAAATATATTTATATAAACATTTTGCACTGTTGATACAAAGCTAATTTTTTTCTTATGTGTATTACAGTTAAATCAAATATCACTTCTCTTCTAGAGAACTTCTGGTAGGAGAGGAGCTTCACAAGGAACAATCTTCTGTAAATCTGCAAAAACAGCAATTAGGTAAGACAGCAGCATTACTTAAGAATGGTAAACATTAGCTTAAAATAAAATGAAAATCCTCAATAATCTAAAAGGTTTGCATGTTAATAGTGCTTGAAATAGTTTATAATCTGAAATGTAGCTATGCATTATTCTGCCCTTCCCTCCTGGTTATGGAGCTGTTGTTTACAGAGTGCCAAGGGCATTTCTGTCTCATTATCAAATACATAAATAGAAGAATATGCATTTAGTGGGGGATCTACTTTATTGGCAGTCTTCCCCCCCCTCCCCATCTCACACACTGGTGATATTTCTTGGATGTTTTCTCCTCGCTTCTGTAGCCTGTATATTTTGACGAAACTGTGTAAAAAAGCCTAAAACAAATAACATCTCTAGCCAAGAAGGTGCAATTTCTAAAGCAAGAGCGACTTACTTTAAGCTTGAGAAAAACATCCACGCTTAAGACCTTTCACTTCCTCCCCCCGCCCCTGCTTCTGTGAAGCATTTTTATGTAAGCTTATAATTTCCTTTAAAAGCTATGCTTAATACTTTCCCTTTTTTATTTTTTAAATGTTCTGGAGAGTGTCTTTAATGCTAAGCCGTGTCGTGTATTTTTTAGGAACTGGGATGCAGCTCCCTGTTGGCTCAGTGCAAAGGCTCCTGCGGCGGGTCGGGGAAGCCGTCAGCGTTTACTCCAGTATCTGCCCCAGTGAAAACAGCCGTCCCCAGTCAGAGTCCGTTCCCTTTTCTGAGGCCAAACTGCCACGGGTGCTGTAAATGAAACCCCGGTGTCTCTGGTGGGAGCTTTGCCGGAGGAGGGAGTGTAGAATCCAGCCTGTCATGCCTAGCTGGACTCAGGGACCCCCCAAAAATCAATGGGCACCACTCAGTGCTCAGGGGATGTCAAGTCTGACCCCAGCTCCTCTGTCCCCAAAATACTCAGCCTGGTAAATACCTCAGGAAAAAAAAAAAAAAAAAGAAAAAAAAATAGACTGAAGAATAGTATTTCTCTGAGGAAAGACTCATGGGATCAGGCCCTAAATTATTATCCTCATAATAGCTCATAGAATAATAGAATAAACATTAGAAAATGTGCAAAAATAATTATTTTATATATATGTAGGTATATATATATGTATGTATGTTTTTAAATTTAGAGAGTTAATGTCCCCTGGGTTTTTTTGTACAGCAGATTTTATGAATATTGAATGCTGTAAACCGAACACAAAGTAAAAGCCATAATTATTTGTTCTTTTTTTGGTGAAGGTTAAGAATTTTTTTGAACACTGGAGTTATTTTAGTTTTAGGAAGTTAAAAACTAATGAAAAATCGTTCTCTTTCTGGTGGGTCGTGTCTTTAATTGGCTCACAGTAGGAAGCAAACGGAGTCAAGAATGGTTTTCTTCATTACCCTGAATGTGTACTGTCCCTTATTTGTAAAAGAAAAGATAACGATGCTGTAACATAGTATTTGGGGGAAAATATAGAATAAGCTTTGTAAGTGAAGACAAATCTGGAAGGAATATATCAATATGAAAGTAGCCTATGGAAAATTTTTACTCCTTTTTTTTGAAATTATTTTTTAGGATAGTCGTTCAGAAAAAACATTGCATGTGCGGAGATGCGGGAGCGAACGCTGGAATCCTCACACGCGCAGCTCGCGTCCACAACAGCTTCCTTGTTTGATTAGGTTTTGTGTGCGTGCACAGAACACACCACCTCTACATTCCTATTTCTCACTGTTGTTTCTTTAAATGATTTGCCTGTTTTCCCCTTAATTTTAGCTTCATTTGCGTATTCTTTTTTTTTTTTTAAAAAAAAGGGGGTGTGTGTGTGTGGATTTTTTTATACGGTTAAAGTTGTTAGCCTAGACCTCAGGAATTATAAATAAATGATCCGTGCGGTACTTTATCTGGACAGACACACACTCGGCTC
>NW_010296386.1:0-13046 GCF_000700745.2 Antrostomus carolinensis | reverse complement strand
AGGGCTTCTCTGCCCTCGAGAGTGTCCACAGATCTTCCCAATTGGGTGCCATCGGCAAACTTCGTTAGCAGTCCTTCAAGTCCTGTATCCAAGTCATTGATGAAGACATTAAAGAGCACTGGCCCCAGGATGGATCCCTGCAGGACCCCACAAGTGACCAGTCACCAGCCTGATGTAACCCCATTGACTAGAACCTTTTGAGCCCGACCCGTCAGCCAATTGCTCACCCATAGCAGTGTGTGTTTATTCTGCTCTACACTGGACATTTTGTCCAGGAGGATGCTGTGAGAGACGCTATCGAAGGCTTTACTGAAGTCCAAAAAGATTACATTGACTGGCTTCCCTTGGTCAACTAGTTGGGTAACTTTATCATAGAAAGTAATTAGGTTTGTCAAGCAAGACTTTCCTCTCATGAACCCATGCTGGCTGGATCCAATGACTGCGTTGTCTTCCAGGTGTTTTTTGATAACTCCTAGAATAGTCTTCTCCACAATTTTGCCAGGCACAGAAGCGAGACTTACAGGCCTGTAGTTGCCGGGATCTTCCCTGTTGCCCTTCTTGAAGACTGGGACAATGTTTGCCAGTTTACAGTCAACTGGGACCTCTCCAGATTCCCAAGAGCATTGAAAGATCATTGAGAAAGGTCTTGCTATGAAATCTGCCAGCTCTTTAATACCCTTAAGAAGACATATGAGAGTTGCTGACAGTCACAGCACTTCTTAAAGACTGCCAAACTTCTTGTGCACAAAGTCTGCTCTTCCCTTTGGTTGATAGGATTGATTTCACTGGGAACTTACACAGAAGATGAGCAGAAAAAAATTCTGTTAAATTTGTATTTAGAATGAGACATTCAAAAGAAAAGGTCACAGACGACATCTGACATTTGGGCTGGGTAAAGGGAAATCAGGCAAAAAATGGACTTTTGCAAGGCACATTGGCACGAAGGAGCAACTGAAGTTGTGTGAACAGATGAGATAAAATAGATAAGAAAAGGTCTGCAGAAAATTGAAGAGGGTATCAATTGCTGAAGTCTGTAAAAGACAATTCACAAGAAAAAAACAGGCCATAAAACAAAGAGAAAAAGCTCAAGAAGGCATCATTGTGAAAGTACGAGAATGAGATTTTATAGAAGAAACAGATGATATCAAAGGAAGGAGACATGAGGAAGAATGAATCTTGAGAAGACTTTTGGAGGCATAACCAGTGTGAGTATATCACAGTAGAGTGCTGGCAGAATGCCAAGAGGTCCAGGGCAGACTTAGGAGAAAAGGAACATGAAGGAATTTGGTTACATAACCTTTCTAAGAAGGTTAGAAATTAAAGAGAGGTGATTTGCCTATTTATGACCTATACAAAGTATAAAAGTCTGTTCTGGACAGAACAGTGAAGAGACAGACGGAAACAGAAACATTAATACAACATCTATGCATGGAAAGAAGAATTTCACACTGACTATGTAGGTAAGTTCTCCTTCCCACACACAATCTAACTACAATAGATATGCCAAAAAGGCAATAGAAAACTGCACATAGTGGCAATTACCTTATAGCAAAGCTGGCTTTCAATTCCAAGTTTATAAGTTATCCGATTTTTGAAAGGACAAATTCAGTAATCTTTTAAAAAATAAAATTATCTTATTGGCAACAATAATCGTGAAAAATTATCCAGCAATATGTATCAATCACTTTGCAATGCATGTTAGTCACTGATATTAAATAAAGACCTCTAATACCTTTAAACAAAAGGAAAACTCAATTTTCTGTTAATATGAGGTGCATCCTACATGCCTGAAAGAAGAACCAATTACTTCTAGAAGTTAAACATTCTGAAACTTCAGATACTGAACCAGTTGCACAGATTGTACTGAGATTTCTTTCCTGACAGTGATGAGATGATGTTCATCACTACAGGATTAATGGATTACTCCGCATATGAAGAATTTGAATGTTCCTCAAAGTGCTTACATATCATTAAATTTATTTTTATATACCTAGGTAGATTTACATAAAATTAAAATGCTAGAATTGTTTGTAAATATTTGGAATAAATGGTTACATCCTGTTTCTTATCTCACTATAAGACATAAAATTGTGTATTTGTTAAAGCCCCACCCTAAGTGCTACTTTCTATTGCCATGATGCAAACAAGTATCACCACAGCATAAAATTATTGTCATGGTTTTAAAATTAGTATAAAGGGAAGGAACAACAAAGTTGTAGGATTGTGCTCTAAGGAGTACATCACTGTGGTGGTTTGGGTGGATTCACCCTTTTGGCTTGCAGCTTGCAGCCAAACACAGTCTGCTCTCTCACTCTCCCGCCCCTTTGCCCAGGGAATAGGAGAGAGAATTTGGAAAGAAAAGGGCAAAGAAACCCACGGGTTGAAATAAAAACTATTTACTAATTAAAATAAAATGATAATGATAAAAACAGTGATAACAGAACATACAAATGAGTGATGCCCAGTGCAACTTTTCACCGCCCGCTGACCGATGCCCAGCCCGTGCCAGCCAGCAATACTGGGGCAGGGACAGTCCCAAAAACTGAAACCCCAGAAGAGCGAGAGCCCAAGCGATCCCGGAGAGAATACCCATAATTTCTGGTCAACCCTGGTTAATGTACTGACATGACCGGATATGATCTGGAATATCTCATTGGCACATCCAAATGCCAGTTCTGGGGTTTGCTATTCACTGCGCTTCTCCCTCCCAGTCCTGATGCAGCTGGGAAGCAGCCAAACACGGTGGCCTTGAGCTCCAGCAGCAACTGATAACATCAGTACTGTTATCAGTGTTCTTCTCATAATAAGTCTGAACTGAAATGCTGAAACTAAAACACAGCTATTCTAATTACTAAGAGGAAAATTAACTTTATCCTAGCAAAACCAAGACAATAATGGAAGACAGACAAATGTCAATGAACGGGCACTTGCTGGTGTAATGTTGCACTGCATCTGTGTTCATCTGTCAGTACATGGTAGGAAGAGTATTAATTTTTAAATGTGCAACAGCAAACACGAGTTAAAATCTGCTTAGATTTACAATTTGACATGAACCCACGTCAAAAGCTGAAGATCATTTTAATCCATCCTAAAATAAGCATACAGCTATAAGATGTTTATCAGATAAACAATAGTTGTCATTTCACAAGTAATCACTGATATACCTATTTCAAATCTTCACTGGAATACTAAATATGATTTCTCACTGAGTGTATCCTGAAAATTTGCATCTCATAAGGTAAATCATTAACCTTTAGAGCACAGATGTTCTGACAATCTCTTTTCTACATGGCCCCACATATGATGTTTTAATGAACTGCTTTCCTAAAACTAAGTGTAAGGTTTTCTAAGGCTTAAGGAGAAACTAGTTAAAACAGCGCTTGTATTTTAACTGTTTTACTTCAAGGTGAAGTAATTGGTTGAAATTGGATGTAAGGAAAGGCTGCAAAATGTACTTGTGTACTACTTCAAAGCCTTTCTTCTGTCTTCCAGCTCAGAAATTCTCAAATATGTTCACTGCAAAAAGTGAAGGATGCAAAAAACCTCCCTCCATTATCCAGGGCTTGAAAAGTAAGACGAAGATGAAATTATTTATCCAAATGTACAGAAGAGGCAGACAATGTTAACATAAATTTTGATTTAAGAATACTAAGTAGCACAGGGAAGCCTAATTTCCATTTTAAAGTACTAAAATGTTGTAACAAAGTGCTGGATTACACTTGTCTGTAACTGAAATATAAGTATTTTATTGAAAAGCTAATATTTTAAATGAGAAAAAGTTGATTATTAATTATTCTTATTTGATCCTTGCCCTGCTTTTGCCAGGATAGAGTTAATTTTCTTCTTAGTAGTTAGAATAGCTGTGTTTTAGTTTCAGTGTAGGATTTGCTACGAAAATATTGATAAAGTACTAATGTTATTAGTCACTGCTGGAGCTCAAGGTCATTTTTTTTGATAGTTTGCAAGTGGAAAGGACTGGGAGGGAGAAGTGTAGTGAATAGCAAAACCCAAAACTGGCATTTGGATGTGCCAATGAGATATTCCAGATCATATCCGGTCATGTCAGTACATTAACCGGGGCTGACTGGAACATGGGGGTATTCTCTCAGGGATCACTCAGGCTCTCACTCTTCTGGGGTTTTGGCTTTTGGGACTGTCCCTGCTCCGAGATCACTGGCTGGCACAGGCTGGGCATCGGTCAGCAGGTGGTGAACAGTTGCAATCTGTGTATCACTCATTTGTATGTTCTGCTATCACTGTTATTATCATTATCATTTTAATTAGTAAATAGTTTTTATTTCAACCCATGAGTCTCCTTGCTCTTTTCTTTCCAGTTCTCTCCTCTACTCTTTGGGGGACTGGGAGAGTGAGAGAGCAGACTGGGTTTGGCTGCAAGCCAAAAGAGTGAAACCACCTCATTTCTCTACTTCAGAAACCCATAAGAAGAAAAGGAGTCCTAAGGCCATATTTACATCATTTCTGAGATATGCAGAGATCAAATGGCTATCACAGAGTGAAAAGTTTAAATAAATCCCAGAGTAGTACCAGATTGGAAAATTCAACAGTAATAAAATTTTACGGAATTCATTTACCCTCTACAGATAAATTCTAGATAGTTCCTTTGACTCTGAATTGAAAATCAAATTATTAGTTAAGTATACTGTTACAAAATGTAAATCTGGAATAAGTTCACTGACTTTGGTACACAACACAGGTTAATGCTGACTTCATAACCTCCATCCCTCTGTATATTGTTTTTGTGCTAGCAGAATTTAGCAGAACTTGACTACGTTATGCAATCAAAATTATTTTATGGCAGCTGTGAATCATTAGCATAACAATCTTTTTACAAATTCATGAGAGAATCCTTGTGTTGTTTCCTTTCAGAAGCAAATAAATGTGAGAACGTATTTCTTATGCTATTGGGTATTCCTAAGGACATAATAAATATTGTAATTGCATATAACATAATGAAAATTAGATGACACAAGAATAGTCATGCTTTTCAATAGGCAAAATAATTTCTAAAGATATACGTTCTCCTTATAGAAAAACATGAAAAAATGCATTCATTCATCTTTCAGCCATGTGGAAATCAGATTCTCATAAGGAATGCTTGAAAAACTCTAGCTTTTCTGAAGTGTACCTTGGAAAAAATAGAAAGTAAATAAATTAATTCACGGGACATTAAAACAAATTTGATTTTGAGGACAAAGTACTCTGTTCCCTGGATTCTGTGCTTACAGAATGTCAAGCAATATCTAAAAAAAAAAAATTACAAATAAGAAATGCAACAGATTATTTATCCTTCCATGTCATATATTAATTTCTTCTTTGTAAAGCTAGGAACTCTCTGTATTGAAAAGCGTACATGAGAGAGAGACTTCATGTAGATGTGACTCTCAAAACACTTAACAATATTGGTTCTTAACAACATTGGAGCAATTCACACAAACCTTCCTTTTTGTCTTCTGCAGCAATCTTCACTTTTGTGTCTGTTATATCTTTGAAAGAGGCCAGAAAGAGTACTACATCTCCTTTTTCATTCTTTATAGGAACAATATCCAGTAGGCACCAGAATGAGGACCCTGAAAGGATAAAGAATGAATTTAATTCAAACAGCTGTCTTTTAGCAGAGAAAGAAAAAAAAAAAAAAGTGAAATACTAAATCTACAACTAATGTAATTCTAAAAAAAAAAAAAAAAAAAAAAAAAATCTTATTTAGGAGGTCAGCAGACAGGGAATCACAGATGTTCAGCTCATGTAAATCTCTTTGCATCATTGGTTGAAGCTCAGTAATACCGCTTTCTGTAGAAGCAAGGCATTAATTTAAATGCAAAATTTATCTACAGGGATCATTAATAGAGTTTAATGAAGCTGCTTGCTCCTCTGAAACCATGCTTTCCTTTCAACTCTCAACTGATGTCACTTATTTTACTGGAATAGTTTTCACTTTGTTAACTTGACATCTGAAGCTTCCCTATTCACTATAGAATCATTCTACCTTAATCATCTAACTTGATACTCATTAAAATCTCTTGACAGAAGACCTGGTAGTCAGAGCATCATTCTACTAATTCAAAGATATTTAAACTAATCAGACATCAGACTTAGAATAGAAAGAGAATTAACTCCTTGTATCTTACAGATGGAGAGATTTATACCACACATCATCTGTAAAATTAATGTCAGTTATCTTATTTACTGCCTATAATGTTCACCTTACTAAGACTTCAGTTAGACAATGCTGAGTTTAGGAATATTTTTAATTTATGTCAACCTTTGTCTGACCACACTTGCTACATAATTATACTGCTTAAAATAAATTGTTATTGTCTCTGATTGTGTCACCTGTCCTGCTTGCAAGGTATGTTATTCAAACCAATGACATTATTCATAAGTTTGTTGTTAATGCAGACCACTCGGAACAGAGGATAATGAATGCCTTAGGTGCTGGCAATGCACTGGAAATACAACAGAAATCTCAGCAAACACCGAAGATCACAATCCCATCCATTCTGGGATAATTCAGCCCTGTGCCAGGCTTTTGTGTTTTTCAGTTTTTGGGACACGAATGTTAACTACCTCCACCCCATCAGCTTATTAATATTATTTATAAGATACATATGTAGTGCTACAGCATTATTTTTTACTATTTTTTGCATTCATTTACAAGTACAAGTATACTTTTATTCATAAAAGGAAACTGGAATATTTCCCTGGACCACTGCTGTCACAACTGACTACTGCCAAATGACCAGCTGAGCTTTGGAGGGGTCCTTAGGAAGAGCAAGCAGATTAGTCACGTCCTACTCTATTCTCTGTCTTTGGAACTGTAGTCTTGAAAATGAACCAGGATCACAATTCAGCTTTCCAATTTAAATTTTCTACTTGAAGTTCCCTGACTGCCTGTTGAGGGCTGTAGGCAAACATGGGAAGTGAAACAGCAGCTATCCTTTTGAAGGGCCACCACAGTCATAGGTCCAAAGTTCACCTCAGAGGAAATTCATCTGGTCCTCTCCATCTTGGTCAAATCTTGCAAGAAGGAGACAGGCAGCTTTGAAAGCGTCATTACTAGTTCAGTCATCAAGTAATGCTTACACTTAAGGTATTTAAAGAAGGGATAGGGAGAACTGGTAACAGCATGAAAGAAGTCTGGAGAAAAGAGAAAAATCATGGGAAGAAGCGGACTGGATTTATATTTGGTTTCAATATTCTCATTTTGAGGTTGAAGACAACCAAACCAGTCCTTTTAAAAGAAGATAGAACTGATGTCAGAAGCAAGATATTTCTACTGTTCTTTTTTCCATTTTAAATTCCTGTCCTTAATTCACTTTTCTACGGATTTGACTTTTCTGTCAAAACTTCTGGGAAAAACCACTCATTGCTGTTACTGTCAGAAATGTTAGAGAACCACCATTCTATCAATCTGAAAGGATGCATTCAAAGAGAACAAACCTTAAGTAATTTTACTTTCCTGCTTAAAAATATAATCACAAAACTCCACATTACATAATTACAACACTTAAACTGGCCAAATTTTTTTTTGTAAAGTTACATTCTACCTATGTTCTAGCAGTAGTTTCAGCTGGACAAGAAGTCACTCTCAACTCCTTCTTCTTGTAAATTTAGGGAAGTTATCGTAACATGGTTCATCAGTAGAAATAAAGACAAATAAATTTAATGTTTAATGTTATAATGCATTTCCTCTTTTGTATAATAAAAATGCATTTGAATTCTTAGCAGGTGAACACTGGTCACTGAAATGGTTCCACATTCTGTCATCATTTAATGTCACTTGCTGTTTTTCTTCAGTCATATTTTCTCTAATGATTTGTCCTTATTCTCCTCCTCCTCTGTAAATATATTTGAATATATTTTGACTAAGCAAAGCAAATATGGATAAAAAATTGTATGCACCACTAAAGAAAACACATATCCAATACATGCACAGGCTACTTCTCTCCTGAAGTGTTCCAGGCTAGTGCCCTGCATGGTGATGCTGTCAGTCTTGGCATTACTTATACACTCAATCTTCAGAATTTGAGCTTGTTTTTCTGTCTATACTCTGAAAGGAGCAAATGAATATGAAGTAGTCTTCATGATTAAAGGACATGATCCAGTTTAGGTCAGGACTATGTCACTATGTGCTTGCACTCTGTGAAGAATAGAAGTGTGCTTTCACTATTGAGGCTTATTCTTGGAAAAAATATACTGATCCAATGCAATCTGTTACGTAGCTTTTACTGAAAACTAGCATCATATAATTCTATAAGCCAAAAGAGGAACTCTCTACTCATCAATAAAAATAGTGCCCTCTTTTGTTAGAGTTCTTTTGAGTTCACTCATCTGTGAGACAGAAATTCCTTCCCTGCTTCAGATGGTGCATACAAAAGGTCTTCTGTATTGTCAAGAGTTGACTAATGAAGACATTTCTTTTGGAGGTTTATTTATATACAGACTCTTTGTACTGCTCCAAGCCACCACTCTTGAAGAAAGAGTCTAATCTTTCTCTTGTATTATGAACTGACGGTACAAAATATATTTTAATATCCTGAAGGCTTATAGAAGCATATCACAGGAAAGGAGAAAGAGACCAAATGAAGCATAATTTTATCACAAAACAATTTGGCTACAGACCACCTTTTATATATACTTAAAAAAGAGAGTGCTTCATGGTCACTTTTCAACCACCCTCTCTACCTTTCCTTGCTCCAACAGCTAAAGTATGTCCTCAGACTGAAATCAAAACCAAGGACAAGAGACCAAGGAATTTGAAAAGGAATTTGAAAGGGAAATACAAAACCCTGCCATCAGAATGCCAGTAGCCTTCAGAGGCAGGCATTCCTTTCACCAGAAAATAAGGCCTGCTTAAAGCGAGGAGCAGATGCAGACCATTAGCCCTATCAATGAGCTATGTGTATTCATTGTACCATAATACTCACTCAGTCTTTAGTCATGCCCACCCTAGACAATGCTCAATGAAATACTCAGAATGGAAATCTTCAGCAGGCACCTGGGCATTGCAGAAGTATCATAATTTAGAAATGGAATGGGATTATTAACAACCATCTTATTTAATTCTTTAATAAAACAATTAAATTCTGCATCCATCTCCTCAAATTTTTAACGGAGCTTTTCTGCAGTATCTTCTCAGCCACACATATTTTTTTGAATTACTTAGAACCAGTAATACTGATGCAAAGCTATATTCTCATTTTGCTTTAGACAGCCTGTGAGTAGTTTTGTTCAGGCAGACAAGCTTAAGTCTTCCTTTTTTTGTCATGTGTCAATGATTATATCCACTTCCAGACCTTCGCTTTCTCAGGACCTGCCACACCATCCTCCAGACAGACACCAAGTCAGCTTGTATTGCCCCTTCCATCACTCAAGTGCAGGAAATAACAAATGAACAAAATCCTGTGATTCATCTGCACCTCTCTGCAGTGCTCTGCATCTGCACAAAACATACCAGACTACCAGAATGAAATGTTTCATGGTCTAAGAAACAGAGTACTTGAAGAAAAAATAGAAAGTGTAAATATTTTGCATATTAGATATACAAGTCTTGCGGCACAAAATCTTTAAGTAATAATTATCATTATATATATTCATAAGAGGGCAGAAGTGGGCTGTGCAAGACATCATAAATCTGGTACATTGGTTTACATTTCAGTACTTAGTCAACTAAATGTTATTTTAAGCAGATGCAAATGAAGCCCTTAAAAATATATTAAAATACACTACCCTGCTTCCAGAGGTTTGTTACGCAGAAGACAAAGATAAAAATATTTTCATACAGATAACTAATAAGTTGTCAATAAGGTTGACACTAATTCTTCAGCATTACAACACAGTCTCATTTACAGAGTTACTAACGTTAGCAAAATAAACCAGCTGCTGGATACATGATATTGCCAGACAAGCTTTAGCCTGATCATTTCCTCTCTTCCACTGCAGAAAGCATGGACTCCAAGACTGACAGATCAGGATGCCAAAGGTTTTGCACAGGGAAACCAAACTGGCTCTTTCATTAGCTTATCCAAATATTCCCAGTGTCACTGATAACATTTGATTTTGAATGTTCTGTGGTTTTGACAAGGTGTCAGCAATTTGCTGAGAAGAGCAAAGTGCAAAGAAGAAAACAATGCTTAAAAAAAAATGCAACCGAACTCAACAGAAAAGGAATGGAGCTGGAAGAAAAAGTATAGCTCTAATTAGAGTGCTTCTAAATAGCACATCTTTGACAATGATCAATCAACATAGCTAATACAAGTTTTTGTTGCTTTAAGCAAATAAGTACCACATTCTTCTCCATCATCTCTGCAGAAATCACATGTATGTATTAGTAAAATCTATCAATTTTTTCCTTGAATTCTGCTACTGTAGATGAAAACCTGTGTGCTACATTCTAGTGACAGTCTTTGTTCTGATGATATTGCAAGAAAACTATTGCTATCAGGTAACTGATATGATCACCGACAGTTGTCCTAACACTTTCATAGGATTAATAAAGAAGACTCAAGAACTTATTTACACAGGTTTTGTATGGCCAACAGGTCATGTTTGTATCCTTCAAGTAACACCCTCTACAAGTTTTAACAGTCGGTGTAAATCCATTCCAAAGTGTCCTAAACCAGAATACAGGGGTATCCCAAGAACTTGGTAGAGGAAGGGTAATAGGTAAGATAACTTAATAACAAAGTAAAAACTGCATTTCAGTATGAGTAAGTAGGTAAGTGTTAATCCTGTGGAGTTGATTTTGAAACTTCCATTAAAAACATCCCTGCATAGGCTGTGGAGCACCACAAGAAAATGTTAAAATCTATCATATCTCATCAGAGAATGTGCAAATCCCTCCTCCATGTGTTTCCACCCTCTTTTCTGTGCCACTAAGCTTTGCTCCCTCTACTGGCAGGCAACTCAATGACTCATATATCATGTTACCCAGCATATCTACATTTTTCTGCTATCAGTGCCATGACAGAGAGAGGAGCTCTAAGAGGAGGCACTTTTCAACACAGTAATCTCCACCCTTGCCTCTCCTGCAAGCTGCCAATGTCAAGCAGAGAGAAGTTTAAGTCACCACCTCAGTCTCCATTTATTTATATGTGGACACAGATTGCCTCTGTTATGGCAGCACCTAGTTTGAATGCATGACTTTTCCAACATTCATGTCCTTTATAATTTTTTTGCATGCAACAGACAGTCTGCAGCACACATTTTATGCAAACTAATTTATGGGCTCCAGCACATCTACATTTCAGCTTTGTTTACTCAGCTTTCCTATCTCTTCTTTTATAACTCCACTATCTCTCCTACTTAATCAAACTCAATTTCAAAATCCTCTAGTTACATTTGAGTTTTCATTGAGCAAAAGCAGAGAAGTTAAGCAATGCCTGTTAAAGCCATGTGATGTTCATCATCCTTATATGTACTACTTACTTTTTGTCTACTCTAATTTCCTTTTCCTATCTCCATCCAGATTAGAAAAGAAAACTGCATTTAAGGAGATAAGTACTCTGCTGATGTAATACATTTACCAGGTTACATTTATAACAATTAGCAAAATACACAGGATTATCTAAAAAATCAGAAAAGTCAGTGAAATCCATTCTGTTTAAATGCAAAAGACTTCAGGGGAGATTTATTAATATTAGCAGTCTGCAATTTACTTTCCCTCCACCTGCAAAGGTCATTACTCCATCACGGTCATAATATTACAAGGCATTCAGCATTTGTCAGCTAACTCCTGGGAAAGTACTAATTGAGGCAGCCTACTTATATAATTAAATATCCCATATCTATAGTTAAAGTGAAAAAAGGAAACAAAACCAACAAAAACCCCAAATAAGTACTGTTTCTTCAGCATCTTTGAATGGACAGTTTCAGAAATAGTCAGGTTCAGTACTTCCTGAGCAGGCTAGTCTTTACTTTCTTCCATTGAATACAGCTCTTTCTATTGCTTTGAGCTGAGCAATCCCAAAATGAGAAAAGTTTGCTTTCATTTGTATTTTCTAAATCTATTGTTAGAACTGTGTTTGTGACCTATGGTCCTTATTGCTTTTGGATTTTCAGAGCTCCTAATCCAACATGTGGATGTAATCACAGCAGTTAAGTATGATTTCTCAGTCTACTGAAGGATGCATTTTTTTCCCTTGTAAAAGAAAAAGCAAGAGATTTTCCTAAGCCAGGATGATCTCTCATATATATGTACTGTATGTGTGCATATTTATTTACATATATACATATACGAAAAAACATGTATTTATACACATCTTTTTAAATTTCTCTGTTTCCCCCTATAAGGTACCTAATCTTTTTGAAATTTTCTCTGATATTTTAACTCCAGGAGGTGTATCCCACGTCCATCTGAACACAACTATGTTTTCCAATGATGTCATTGTGCTTTTAAGCTCATTGTTTTTTTCTCTTAAAAAGAAGCTTCAAAGATGACACCAAATTTCCTGCAACCAAAACCGCAGCAATACCAAAATAGACCACTACGCTTATAAAGAAAATTTTCCATAGACATAGAATAGTTTGTTGGAAAGGACCATTACAATTGTCTAGTCCAACTGTAAACCTAGCATTGCCAAGTTCACCGCTAAACCATGTCCCCAGGTACCACATCTACATGTCCTTTAAATATCTCCAGGGATGGTGACTCCATCACTTCCCTGGGCAGCCTGTTCCAATGCTTGACAACCCTTTCAGTGAAGAATTTTTTCCTAATATCCAAACTAAACCTCCCTTGCTGCAATTTAAGGCCGTTCTCTCTTGTCTTATTGCTTGTTATTTGGGAGAAGAGACCAACACTCACCTCAATATAACCTCCTTTCAGGTGGTTGTAGAGAGCAATAAGGTCTCCCCTCAGCCTCCTTTTCTCCAGACTAAACCATCCCAGCTCACTCATCCGCTCCTCATCAGATTTGTTCTCCAGGCCCTTCACCAGCTTCGTTGCCCTTCTTTGCACACACTCCAGCACCTCCATGTCCTTCTTGTGGTAAGGGGTCCAAAACTGAACACAGCACTTGAGGTGCGGC
>NW_010296385.1:33867-66672 GCF_000700745.2 Antrostomus carolinensis | reverse complement strand
GGAAGTCACTGGCGTTACGGTGCAGGCGGCTGAGGAAAGCGCCGTTCCCGGCTGTGAGATGCAGAGCTCCCGCCGCAGCTCACCGACCTGCCCGGCAGCCCGTGCCCTGCCGCTGTGCTGCAGCGGGGCCCTGCGCCGGGAAGGCCTCGGGTCGGTTCCCGTCCCGCCGTTCCTCCCCTCGGGTCACTGTGGTTTTGTTCACGAGGGGATTGTGTGCCGGGTGTCTTGCAGAAAAGCTGAAGAGTACCTGCGGCTGTCCCAGGTGAAATGCACGGGACTCATGGCTCAGATGACAGCGTCGAGCAGCGCGGTGATGTGCCTGGACCTCGCAGCCAGCTTCATGAAACAACCAGTTGACAAAGTAAGATGCGGTATCTGACCTGGCGGGCTGGTGCGTGCTCCGTAAGAACACTGAAATCCGTTCTGTGTGGTGTGGTGGGAGGAGGAGGAAGGGGACAGTACTAACTGACATTACCCCAGCCCCAGGGTGCTGCTGGACAGAGTTAGAGCTTTCAGTACTCAAGAGTTTGAAACAGGGCAAATTGAGATCAGTGTCATAGTTACTTCACAAGTTGAGCTCGTTTCGTTATAATTTCAGCTCTTTTAGTAACAAATAAACTACCAGCAAGGATGTTAAATTTAAGATCCATCCCTTTTACTGTGGGAGGGAAGCAGTGGCTCCGAGGAAGCCCTGTCTGTAGTGGTACCTGTAAACCTCCATCTGCAGACCTGCCAGGTAGATGGCACCAAGCTGCCAAAATAATGTCTGATATGTTCATGATTGTCCATTCACAGAGGAGAGTTTAGTGGCACCTGACCTTGTGAGGAGCAGCATGAAAGTATTGCTTATCTCTTCAGGTTGCTCAGATCTTGGTTACTTTTGTTTTTAATCACCTTGTGATAAAAGGGCTATGTCATATTATATGGAGTAGGCAAGCCTCACTTCCAGTGAAATGGGCTAAAGATAACACTGCATTAGAAGATGTGGTATTCCTAGGTGGTTAATCTGTCTGTGTGCATTCAAAGCTTACATCACTCACTGCTCAAGTTTGTTTAATGCAGCAATTAAACTTAAAGTGGTGTGCAGTTTCTCCCTAATTTATTTTGGTTGCCTGAATAAGATGTTGGGGAAGAATCTTACTAATTCCTGCGGTTTGTCTTTGTCTTCTTGAAAGAGCTATTTTGTTAAACTCTCTGGTTTGAACAAGACTACCTACCAGAGCTCCATGAAGTCTTTGGAGTGTTTGCTAGAGGTGAACCCCAGACTGGGAATGCGAGACTTAGCTGTCCAATTCTGCTGCACAGAGGCAGTGAATACTGCTTCAAAAATACTGCAGAGGTAAGGAAGCTCTTGTGATCACACTGGTAGCAACTAGTAGATTCTTTGTTAGATGTGTAAAAAGCTTGATGGTTGTAAGGGCCAGGTATCTCCCACTGACTGGAGTGGTGAGGGGAGTTGTTAGCACTGAAAATACAACTTCTTATCTAGGCCCATTTTTGGAATATATCTTAGAAAAACAGCCTGTGAATCTCATTGTTTGAGTCCCAGATCTTCAGCTGGGAACAGTATAAAAAAAGATAAGACTCAGTCCCTGTATTTGTCTGTAGCATCACACTGTCTTCCATTTAACTGCTGATCATGTCATAGTTTAGAAGTAATGCTTAGTAGAAACAAATCTTCCTTTCTGGAGAAGCAGATCTCTTAAAATACACATTACTTGTAAAAACACTAGGTAGAACACTTCAATGGAGATTCAACAAATTTAACTAAAATTTTGCACTCCAACATCTTTAACAACAGCAGTCACTGAAGAGTTCTGTTCTGGAGTGCTGTCACCCTAATAGCACATGTTTAAATGCTGTTAGGGATTTAGAATATTCTGAGTTGCAAATCAGTGAACAAAAGCTGTGTGTACTTCTCAGTGCTTAATACAAACTGACAAAAAATAATCTAGGGACAGGTGGACAGTAAAAAAATCAAATTGTTTAGTGCTGCACATCCATCACCTCATTTTCTATATTTAAGCCTTCATCTGTGTAATATACAGATCAAATAAACTATAATTCTAACCTCTCATAGGATAGATTTATGCAAAGCATCTCACTGTAACTTTTAGATGTAGAGATAAGAGATAAAAGTGCTGTGTGCATGGGAAGCACAAGAAATAGATTTTACTGACATGCCTTGATCCAGATCCCTAATTTTAAATACCTTTAATTCAAAAAGAGGAGGTGACTTTTCCCTAGTCTCTCTTGCTCTTCTTGGCCAGTAGCAGCTGTTTCTATTTGACTGTGTTGCAAAGGACCAAGGGATTGAAGAGGAGACCTGGTCAGCTGCTAAGTACCATGTGACAAATTCATTTCAACAGCTTCATTTGAGGCAAATGCACTGTACAGTTACCACTCTTACTGTTGTTCTTCAGGTATGAATCCAGCCTTTCTGAAGCACAGCAAACGGACCTTGATTTCTCAAAACCACTTTTTATAACAGCTGCACTACTCACTGCATGCAGGTGAGTATAGCTTGAGGGATCTTTTATGGGCTTAAATGCCTAGTGAGACACCAAACAGACCCAGTGCTTACAGTGTAAGCAGCTGATTCATTCAGCATGTCTGAATAGTCTGAAGGGTCTTGCTTAGTGCATCCTGCTGCCCTGCTCCTGAAAATGGAGACTGCTGTAGCAAACTAGGCCTTTCCTTACAGTGAAGTCTCCAACCATATGCCTTCAGGAGAAAGCAGAAGTATCGTATCAGGTGTACAAAAAGGATCTTGACTTACTTATCCTAAAAAAAAAAAATGAAGCCTGTCTTCCCTGGTGTGTAACTGAATGCTGTGTGTAATTCCATTGGGACATATCCACAGCAGTGGCTGAAGAACTTCTGTTAGTTTTGCACTTCACCCTCCTTCCTCTCAGCCTAACCAGCATAACATAATCCCTTAGTAGCATTTTCAGATTTAGTGGGAATTTTTTCCCTTGTCGGGATAGATTTGAGGTGGACACAGAACGAAAAGTTGTGTGGCTTTTGGTGACACACGTCCCGCTCAGGGTGCAAGAATGGCTGCTGACTTAACTTCTGAGCACCAAGAAGCAGCCATTCTGAAGAAGGTAGAGCCCTAAGCCCTACAGCATCCCATCCCAAGGGTGCTCCAAACTTTAGGAGACAGATCCAATAGCTGTATGCTATCAGCCTGGAAGATAGGTGTTAAGACTCAGCCAACCCTTGTAAGAATTTGCTTGCATGCAAATAACTTCCCTCTCAGTATGATGCCTTTGAACTATCGTATGATGCAATGCAGGTGCTGTGTAGTTGCACAGCTCCTGACAAATGTTATCTTGACACAGGGGTCCCATTCAGCTTTTTACAGTACTGAGGTTTTGGCCTGTTTTCTTCAAAATCTGAAAAGTACCTTTTCCTAATAGAATTTCCTTATGTAACTTGAACTAACATTGAGTTTCAGTTCCTGAGCTGTATTGACCGAGTAGCATAGGGGGTCTGGTTTTTAAGCAAATGTGTTTCTGAGTGAGACAAGGATTAGATAGGACAAAAACTCAGGCCTGCCTTTCTCATTCTTACAGGCAGTGTTGGTACAGTAAATGTCACCTCACCTGAATGATAGTTGCTGGAGTGTTGCTTTGTACACAGATAACTTTCTCTTGTAGGTGTTTGAAGCTAAAAGTGGACAAAACCAAAATGTTGGCTACATCTGGGGTGAAAAAAGCAATATTCGACCGGCTGTGCAATCAGCTGGAGAAGATCAGCCAGCAACTCAGCAGTAAGTTTTCAGCTTTATCCCTGTAAGACATCATACCTATTGCTTGGCTTCATAGTGTCCACTGGTAATTTCATTCTGATCACTTTCAGCTGTTTCCACCCAAATCTGCCCATCCATTCCAATATCTTTCCTGCAGTCCAGTTCCCAGTCATTGCTTCTGGGGAAGTCACAATAGCTTAGCATGTGGCAAGGCCAAAAATAAATATTTTCCTCTCTTCAGAAATGCTTGCTGCTCCTTGTGTTCTCTGCTGCTGCTGTTTATTCCCTGCTTCTCCCATACATGCCTGTCTTGGATTCCTCCTTCTTGCTAGCTTTCTGCAGTCTATTAACATGGCAACGTGACACAAATTAACATAAACATCTTGCTACCTCTCTTGCTTTGATCAACTCACTTCTCTGTTTTCCTTTCCCCCACTGCAGGATTAACAAGCTTAAGCCTTGCTCTTCTGGTAGTAATTCAGCCATTACCTGACACCATCCCTCCAAGTACAGTGGACAGACATGAGGAATCTTTCTTGCTCATTGCTGGACTTGCAACTTTCTCTACTCCTTTGTCTGGAGGAGGAAGATTGAAATTTGACACACATCTTCCTGTCCTTATAATTCTGCTCCTCCCTACCTACCTCCTTTCTCCAGCTTTCATTTTTATTCCCAGTGATGGTACCCAGTGCTTCACCCTGTCTTCACGCTTCAGGTCCTGAAGTTTTCCAAAACATCCTGCCTGAACCCAAACCAAAAGCTGCTGCTTTCTCCCTAGGCATGGACCTTCCCATAGTACAGTGCCCTATAAAAAACCAAAACCCTTACCCTACCCACTAAGCAGCTAAAGACAGCTGGGAGTTTCTGTATCAGTTCAGGGAAGAGTATGCATCTGTATACATGGACAGTCCCCTGCCTGTTGTGGGCATCTAATACAAAGTGTGGAAATGAGACAGAAGGGGAAGAAATAACTGATAATCCTGCCTGAGTATTCAAGAAGAGTAGCAGTGTGTTTTTGAGGTATGAACATGGTGGGTCATTGTGGTTACAAATGCACCAGCAGTGCTAGCTAAAGCAGCCAGCCAGTCCATGCAACCTTTGAAGTGTGCTGGCACCTCTCCATGTACACCTTGAGAATCAGTCTGGACCAGGGAATTGCTCTGACTGGGAGGCAATACTTTTGGAAGATAGCACTGCTGTCAAAGAATTGCATGTAGAACACCACCCTTGAGGCCCCAAACACCATTCAGAAATAAAGCAACTTACTTATTTTTTTAGAGGAAGATGTTCCACTGGCTGCAGAGACACCTGAAAGCTTGCAGACCAACCTGGATCACTATGAGAAGATAGATGGTAAGTTGTGTGTAGCTATGAACTAAAACTGCCTCCCCAGAGCAGTTCTCAGCATTGCTGCTTAATGATATTTTATCATAGAATCATGAAATATGTCAATTTGTGAGGGACTCATAAAGATCATGGAGTCCAACTCCCTTCTCTTTGCAGGACTACCTAAAACAAACCGTATGACTAGGAGCGTTGTCCAAATGCTCCCTGAGGAGCCTTTTCCAGTGACCAATCACCCTCTCAGTGAAGAGCCTTTTCCTAATGTGCAGTCTGAACTTCCTCTGACATCGCTTCATTCCATTTCCTCCTGACCTATATTTTAGTTGTATAATATGCCCTGATACTCAGTTCACAGCAGCTTACTCCATTCTGCAAGCTACTGGCTAACGAAAGGACAAAGAGAACTTAGCAGGACAATGGTGTTTATACCAAGTAGTCCTAGTAGAATTAAGGCACAGTCTTCCATTCAGACACAAAAGTGAAGAGGTGATTGTTCCAGCAGGTGAGGGGAACAGCAGACCACAGGATTAGATAATACAGTGACAGACCCTGTACTTGTGTCTGTACGCTTCCTCACTGCCATGGTTATTCCCAGTAACATACTTTCCATGATGGCCTGTCACAGACTTTCTCTCATAGGATCTGAAGATGATGAGGAGGTGCCATGTAAACGGACAAAGACTGAAACAAAGCAAGACTATGAAGAATGGAAAAAGAAAATCCTGGAAAAAGCTGCTAAGGCACAAGAGACAAGTAGGGATACTGTCTCTGTAGTGCCACCTAGCAATATCACTGCTGCTTGCTCTTAATTTTAATTCTCTTTCTGCTCTGGCAAGAATTCCAGTAGCAGATGGCTGCCTGGTAGCCAGCCAATTTTATTTCTGAGCTACTTTTTAAGTGTTTAAGAATGTTAGTTTTAGTAAATGACACCAAAATTGAGGTGATTTTACAAGAAGCCTGTCTGTCTACTCGCCAGGCTGATACCTAGCAGCTGTGGCATTAGGTGGTAGAATAGCTTCATTTTTGCTGCAAGAAGCAGGTAACGTTCTAAGGCTGTGTTTGTTAACTGTCAATAAGTTATAATTATATTACATGCCCTCGTGCCCGTGGCTGGAAGTAGTCAATGAAAAAAGAGGGAAGGAACTAATAGTTCCTTGTTAAACTGCAAAACCAGCAGAGGAATTAAAAGCCTGATTTTTTTAATTTTTTTTTTTTTAATGTTGAAGAAATATTGTTAAGTCACCGAGTTTGACTTCTTTTCATGACCTGTATGGAACTGAATTATTTTGTGCTTGTAAGGGGACCCAAACATTTCAAGAAACAATAAAGACGCTGGCAGGAAAAGCTTTGTATTACGATGTCAGGTTCTTGGCACTTGTCATATATAAAACCCTTAGAGTGCAAAATAAAAGACACACAGGAGATGTCTGTGCTCTCAGAAGGAGGGTATCCAGGGGACAAGGATCTTGTCTGGATAATACAGGATTTTTGCATCTCACAGTCATAAACTTAGGGAAGAGGAGAGAGTGCCCTGCGCTATAGTTCTCAGGGACAACTTCTACAGTCATACACATCCAGCCCAGCTACTCAAACCACAATCTGTGTGAACTACTTTATAAAGGAAGATCACAACTTTGGCAGTACACAGCTGGTGTAACTATAATAAACCCAGTCTTCTGCCCGTTTCTCCTGCATGCTTTCTGCCTGGGATGTGCAGAGAGAAGTTAACTTTCATAAACAACCCATATGGAGCAAGGTAAGTTACCTCATGTCTGAGCATTTAGATTTGAAACACTGTCCCCATCTGAGCTTCTTCTCAACGGTATTTTAATGGCTTGGCAAATGGATCACTGCTGTGCATGCTCCCTGCTTACCACGGTGACGCTGATGGCACTAGGACTGCGATGGTTTATATCATTAACTGCTTTAGATATCAGCGTATGGGGCCAGTTCTTTTTGTCATACTTACTTTCCCAGTGTCTCACAGGCCACCTGTGGTTTATCCTTTTAGCTTTTTTTAGACCCCAAAGCAAGATGCACAGACCATCGTGAAACATCCCATAAGGCTGCAGAGGTGGATTTTACTGTACTGCAGAACCATGTGGTGCCTGCTGAATCTAAAGGGATTTATTTCTGTCAGGAAAGAATTGCTAATCCTGCTGGCCAGATGCACCTTCTCTTTGTAGAAAATGGAGAGGAAATATATGCAAGACAGCAGAGAGCATCCATGTGTTACACTCTTAAGAGGAAGAAGCACACAGTAATTGTTAAAACTTACTGGCCATTTTCCTTTCACGTCTCCCAGCGCATAAAAAAGGAAATCACTTGAAGCCATCATTAATTAGCAAGAGCTAATTTCATTCCAGATGAGAGTTCTGAAATGTAACAGTAACTGTTACAGTAACAGTAACTGTTACATTTGGGTAATGGACTCAAACAAATGCAGAGAATATTCCAGATGAGAGTTCTGAAATGTAACAGTACCTGTTACATTTGGGTAATGGACTCCAAACAAATGCCTGATGTGCAGAGGTATTGGATAGCTAACCCACACTGAGTAAGCTGGGACAAAATGTCTGCTGTTTAAAGTCTGATCTAACATGTAACAGAGGGTCCTCAGGATGAGACAGAATCCAACTTGGTACATTAGCATTCTGTTAAGACCTACTCAAAGATGCTTTCAGGTCTGATCAATGGGAGGGTTAAACTAAAATGGAGGAATAGGCTTGTTCTACTTTAATGGAATTTATTATTATTAATTCAGAAATATACAGACCAATGAATATAATCACATTTAGCATGCAGAACCACTGTGGAAGGAAAATGTGAACAAAAGTGGGCCTTCACAGAAGGTGATACATTGTCAAGATTATTTCACTTGATTTTAATAATTCTTCTCTGTCTCAATTCCGGAAATGCTGACAAATTCCAGAATTCAGGACTATGCAAAGTAACAAGCACTAGAGTGGAAAAGATAACTACTAGGGTAAGGCAGTCTTACAAACCTCTTTATTAGCAACCAACACTTTTGCTAATTCAAGGGATGTGAAAGTCCATAAAGTTAAAGGGAGTTTTACAGTGGTTTGATGCCTTTGCTGAAAGGCTAGATTTAGTAGTATTAGTTTCTGTTCTTCCTAAGAGCCAGCTCATGCTGAGTTTTGCAGAATCTAGAACAGGAATGAAGAAAACCACAGGTTTAATAAATAACATACTTTTAGCTGAGAGCCTGTAAGTGGCTCTAACTCTTTATATGTCAGGAAAAAGTTTAAAATCCAAAATAAGTTAGTATTGTGAAGAAAACATTTAATGTTCAAGAGCAAAGTGACGGAAAAAGGGCTTCAAGCTCCTAACTGGGCTAAAGGCAGAGTCTAGCAATACACCATTTCCCTGCCACTGAACAGCAATAAAACCTATTTTGCGTACCACACCTTATTAACTTCTCAGACTTCCTATAAATTGTCAGAGAGAAAAAAATCCTTGAACTAGAACTTGCAAAATTAAGGGCTGCAGTCACAGCCGCTGAGAAGAACTTACAAATTTAAAATACATATAAAACAATGTCTGGAAATATCTTCTTTTCTAGACAACATGAGATGTTTTTGCATAGACCCAGCAGTCATTAGGCCATTTTTATTTGCGGCAGCTTCACCCATCTCCTTCCAAAAGTTCAATCAATTCAGCTCAATTCAATTCACCATAAGAAAAAGTAGCAATGGACCAACTGACTTAAGTTGCTTCAAACCAGGATTCCTCATATTTCCTAGCTATGTGGTGACTGTTTTTTAAAGGGCAGAGTAGAATAAAAAATTATTTAAAAACAAAACAAAACAACAAACCAAAAGCATTCAGCTCTGAGTAGTTGTACTGAATCATCATCATGTTTAGGGAGAAAAAAAAATTAATCTTTTTGGAAAAATTATAGAAGAAAAGGATATCCACTCTCTTTTGTTCTAAGTGACAAACACCCAGGGGAAAAATTGTGCCACTCTTGTGGCAGTGCTCTAAAATTGATGGCATACATCAGTTGTGAAGAAAGTCTTTAGAGATCCCATGCTTGGTGTGAGAAACCAGCAAACTGACACACCAACAATACTCTGCAGAATCAAAGCCTTCAGCAAGAAGTCAGCCCCAGTAACAGCCATGTTTTTCCATCACTATGTACAACAACTGAAAACTTGTAAAAACAATGCAGCTTCTGCTTGTAGAAATTACTTCAGCGCCTCTGCCTTGAGGCACTTCTGGAACCTTACCACTAACACACATAATATTTGAAGAGGACAGACTCAAAACCTTATGTTATAAAACAAAGGGGTAAAAATTATTGAAGATACTGAGTCCTTCTTCCATGGCTTCATGTCCATCTCCAAGAGTGGTAGATGCTTCACACAAGCTTATGCAAGCTTGACAGACATACTCTGGAATCTCTTCAGCCTGTTAGCAGCAGCCACCACATAAAAATGTTTCTGTCAACAAAACAGAACAGTCCAGGTGTGAGTGCAACTGAGGTAAAGGACCTTTTCTGTGGCTGATATGCATTTTTCTTCTTGGTAAATCCATTAACCTCTAGTGACCCACATGGGATTATCAGAAAGGTCCTGAAGAGTTCTCTGAATGGTTTTAAGCCTAATTTTTTTTCTCTCTCACACTTCTACTCTCTGTAATGGGAGGCACAAAATTGCCTTACTCCATAGTGACAAGAGAACAATGCAACTGTTGTCAATGGAAAAATCAATATGAAGATAAAGAACTTTTAATATAACCTAAGTAGCACCTGAAGTCTCTGAACTTGTAAAATAAAAAAAAAAAAATTGTAAAACTTCTCAACACCAATCAGAAGGAGTAAAAATTGAAACCAAACTTGCTAAAAATAGAAGCAATATCATTCTGCATGAGAAAAAAAAAAAAAAATTACAACTGCAAATAGATTTCCCAAGCTCATATTTACAAGAAGCTAGCCTGTGGGCAAAAGTGAGCCAACATACAAAAAAGGAGGGAATCTGTCTGTCTTGAGCTGATTTTCCACTGGAAGCAGATTTGCCAGACTCTGTTTATTTACCTTCCATTTTCTGTGAGCCATGTAACTCTGCAGCAACAACTGGGACTTAAGGCGAAGCTTGGACTTCTTGGCCTTGGCAGGTAGATTGTTCAACCACTCGTGCTTCAGACACTGCGTTGCACTCATCCGGCAGCTGCAGGAGAGGAAATCTGCTATGTGAATCCAGCTACCCTTGTTGCCATTTTCTCAGTGCCCTGTGCTCCTCAATATTATGGATTAAGAAACTGCCTTAAATGAACCAAAACAAGGGAGTGGAGACACTTCCTGAGATACTGCTCATCACAGTGCATAGGATCCTCATGACATTCTGCACTCTCCAGTGTTAAGAGAGTGCAAGAGAAAAATTTCTCTGCTCACTTACCCAGCCCCATAGCCATGGTCTCTTGTCATCCTCATTCTCCCCTGTTGTTTTGTATGTGCAATTACTTTTTATTTCAGTGGAGTCAAAACTGAGAAGCCACATGCATAGTTAAGTCCCAAATGCTCCTTAATATCTACCAAATGCATGCAGACCACTTTAGAAGAGAACAATGCACATTTTCACAGCTGCAGCTTCCATTTATCCTCCATGGCATTCAAGAGACATTTCTGCATTTGTGGCAGGGCTTGTGAGAATCCAAAGTAACAATAGACATAGCTTTTGCTCACAGAAGGAATACTAAAAACAGATTCCTACACAGTAAATCCTTCCAGATTTCCTCTGTTCTGCCTGTATTGATGCTACTGTGAAAAGCAACTTTCTTCAGTTAAGGTACAGAGACATTTCCTTTTAAAAAGGGGCTTTTGAATCACTAAGGAACAACCTATCAAGCACAGATACAGCATACAACAATGTCATGTTGTAAGTTCTCATTGCTGGCTGCAATCTAAACAGTTGGCTAGGAAGAACTTAATGTCATTAAGTGCTACTGTCCTCACGATCAGACAAAGAGGTACCTTTTCTCCTTCACAAGTAGTCTGGAAATAAAATCTTTAGCTTCCTCCGATAGCTGTTCAAATGCTTCTGCATCAAAATCCCAGCAGCAGTTAACTACATAATTCATTGTTTCAGCATCAGTTTCTCCCAGGAATGGGGACAGACCACTAAGCCTTAAAAAAAGAAAGAATGGGAGGGAGATGAGTAGTTATTATATACAAGATGTGTTTTTCCTTCTAGGAATCCTCTGCTTTATAATTGTTGTTAGCTTATGGAGAGGATAGACGCCTCAATCCCTGCCAAGATAAGCCAACAGTTTGGAGCAATAAAGTGTTTTAATGCTAGTGTTACCCTCTAGCAGTTCACCTACATCAGGAAGCACTATTAATTGATCCCCAAGAAAATTAATTCAATGGGGATCTAGGTACATACTTCGGTGCTTTCCCAGCCAGGAAAGCTAGGGGGACTCAAGAGCTTTCCTGAATCAAGGCCTGTATCCATATTTGGCTTGAATTAAAAAGAATTCTGAACAATAGCATACTTTTTTCAATTAGTCTCTAAGACCAGATTTATTGCTTCAGTCGTTTATTACTTCCCTCGCTTGGTTCTTGGCTAACATACAAATTTAAACCCAGAAATGTATCTAGTTCACAGAAAGCATCTGTGAAAGATTCTGGAACGCAAAGTCAGCTCATCAGAAGGCAGAGACTTTGGACACACAAGCCATCCATGGCCACCATACAGATATCAGAGAAAAGTTTTAGACCTATTTGTGACATGATATTTTTAGACCCACGGCCAACATTAATTCCTCTGTGCACACCAAATCCAAGCTACTAAAATGATCAAATTGCAAATTTGAAAATTAATTCAAGTCCTCAAGAATGCAATCCAAATGAAAACTCTGACATGCTTTGGGCAACTTTTCTAAGTTTTATTTAAAAAAAAAAAAAAAAGAAAAAAAAAAGAAAAAAAAAAAAGAAAAAAAAAAGACCTGACCCATTTTACCTTGCTAAGTAAGGTGGTAAGGGAGGAGAACATTTACATATTTATCAAAAGGATTATTTGTGTTTTAGAGACTTCATACGCACAGTGGGGTGGCTTTGCATTAAAGGCTGGGATTTTTAACTGAATTAATTAGGAGGAATCAGAGCCAGATGGGCTCAGCGGCTGGTGCATCCCTGCTCTGCAGACACCCTCCCCTGGCGTGCTCTTGCAGAGGCTCTGGTGCCATCGCCACAACCCCTCACAGGGTTACTCACAGCATGTACGTGATGACGCCTACACTCCACATGTCTGTTGGGAAGGAAACAAAGTCATAGTTCACCACTTCAGGAGCCAAGAACTCTGGTGTTCCAAAATTAACCTTCAGTTTCTCACGAGGTTTGTACCTTTACCGGAAAGAGAGAAACATCACTACTGAGAGTAGGCTGGGGAACACATCTCACATTTGTAAAACTCCAGGCATGGCTTTTTGCCCTGTGAGCATGGCAGGGCAAGCATAGCAGACTCACCAATGCAATCAGGAAAAAAAAAATTAAAAATTGCTGAACTTTGCAGTGACTTCAGGTAAATACACCATCAGCTATCCCTTTGCCAGAGCAAAACTGGAAGGAAGACCAAGAGCAACCAACTTATCTACATAAAGAGTTTAGCAAATAATTTCCACAACTAGAACCTACACAATAAAACCCAGCAGTCAAGAAGTCTCTGAGAGCCTTCATGGGGCCCCTAGAGTAAAAGCTCTAAGTGGGGAACCATTTTGAGATAATTAGAACAGCAGTATAGCTTTATCCAACAGAAATGTTATTTGGAAAAGTAATTAGATAATTAATGCACACAGCAGAAAACTCATGCCTGCAGCAGCGTACTGCTTAGCTCATTCATATAGCAGCTTTAGAGCTACCAAAACGCTCAGCCCCCCCACCCCCTGCCAAGAACTACCAAAACCACGTTTGTTGTTTTGTTTTTTAAAATAAATTAATAACTGAACTCATACCTCCTTGCTAATCCAAAATCAATAATTTTAATCTGGTTTCCTGTGCGATTTACACATAATATGTTCTCAGGCTACAAAAAGAGAAAAGGGTATTTTGAGTTAAATGTTTGAGAGAGAGATCTAGCAAAAGAGTATAAAAATCTCAGAGATTAATGATAATTTTTAGTATAATACTTTTCCTTCTATTCTTGGGAGATAAGGATTTGACTGGCATACTGAGTCAGTGAAAGGTTTGGGTTTGAACCTCCCATAAAGAAGTTGAACTTCAGTTCCTGTATAACAATATTCCTATATTGCATCATAGATGACAAATGGATTTTGAAATTGAAAGGCTCCCCTGTCTAAAATGGTAGAGTCAGTGTGATGGTTGAGGCTTACCCACTGGATTTACTCCTTAAGTATAAAAGTAACTTCATAAAAAGTCACCAATTTGGTTTGCCCACAAAGGCAATTTTTTAAATTTTTTTTTTTTCAATAAGAATATTTTTCAAAGTGGGGATGAGGGGGATGATGTGGTGTCCAAACTTATAACTGCAGAACTGGCTACAGGCCAACCAGGTCTAACATAATTCGTGCAAGGCACTGTATAAACAAGCAGAAAAAAAACCCAAACCACAGTTGGTATTTCTGTTCAAAAATTAAGAGGCCATTAGAAAAACATTGTCATTTTACTGCAGTTCAGTGCCAGACCATAAAAAGGACAAACCATAGGAAGATGACTGAACAGGTATTTGAACACAGTTACCAGGGGGTAGGGGGAAGTAGAAGGAAGACTGAAGGCATTTCTAGTCAAAGAGATTTTGATGACAAAAGGGCATTGTTTAATACCGCACAGAATGACAAGCTTCCAATTTAAGAGAGACAAAAGCATAGAATCCTGTTCATTTCACTATTCTAAGCAAGCTACCAAATAGACATTGAAAAAATAGTAATGAATCTCTAAAGCTCCACTCATTGTGGCTATTGAATTAAGTAAGCCTATTTATTTATGACATAAGTCCACAAAATGAGAAATTACTCTTGTAATTAAAGACTCTGTGATGGTCCAAAGAACAGAAGAGTATGAATTACTGACCTTCAGATCTAAATGGAGAATATAATGCTGGTGCAAGTAGTGGACTCCTTCACAGATCTGTTTGGTAAACAGGATTGCATCCAACTCTGTTAGATTGTAGGTTTCATCTGTGATCCGGTCGAATAATTCACCACCATCAAGACTAAAATTTTGACATAGTGTTAAAAACTCTAAAACTCCTCATTAGCTCAATTTATTTCCAAGTTGGGAACTTAGGCTCTCTAATTTAGCAAGGGTCCTAACAACACATCCCATATAAAGTATACAAGTAGTCTCAATGAATTCAAGAAACTTAATTTCTGAGTGTGAAATTAAGTATCAATCTAAATTAAAAAATGGAAAAATTGTGACTACCCTTTTGGGGGGATATGTCAAACCTAAACCCACACAACCTGGTGATTCAGTGAGGACCTGGAGAACCTACAGGGGGTACCAAAGTGTCTATTCTTTGCTCATCTTACTAGTCTAGAGAAATTAAGTCTTCAACCTATAAAATTTACTAAATGAAACTCCTCAAACTGAAAGTTATCTTACACGAGCTGACAAGAGGACAGAAAAGGCAGCAGGTGTACATCATGAAATCTGCATTTTATTAATTCCATATTTGATACAGATCAAAATTCTTTTTTAGCCTAAAATGGGGAGGCATCTTTATTAATTCTAAAATTATTCAAAGGAGGCGGACTATGCCTATAATTAATCACCTTCCTACCTTCTCCATGTGTTTTGTAATTCTACTTAAAATGCTTCACTCATCCTCTTGTCTGAGTCTCTCACATTCACTCTCTCCCTAATATAAGATTTTATTTACCCACAGCACTTTTAGGTAATTTGGTAGCTAGGGACAATGTTAGGGCCTGTAAGTTAAACTTAAATGAAAAACGAACCACAGCAAAGTTCTGTTCATTAACAATCTTGTAATTTTGTTCATACTCTTGAAGACAGCTGCCTTTCTTACCATTTGTTTAAACTGCAATCTTCCCAAGTATATAATTTGTAACCTGAAGAAAATACCTTTAAAACATGGGTTTTTTTCCTTCTGAAAGTGAAATCAACTCTCTCTTAGGCTGGGAAACCACCCAAGCCTTCTTCACACCTCAGAATTATTACTCCTTATTTCCTTTAGTGACCTGAGAAAACCCAAACGTCAGACAATTCCCAAGATCATTTAAACTTACTATTCCATGATCAGAGTGATATTATTTTTGGCTTCAAAAGCATCATAAAGCTGGATCAGATTCACGTGATTTAATTGGTTCATGACATTAATTTCGTTTTTTACTTCCTCCTGAAAAAATAAATTAACAGAAAAATGAGCAAAATATGCTCCTTAAATTCCAATACATTCAAATACAATTATTTGTAAAACCCAGTAACAGCTCTACCACAGGTCACATGTGGACAAAAGGTTTAATCACAAATACAGGAGATGACAAACAGTCATATAAAGACCAAGCTGCTACTCACTAAGACAGATTTTACAGGATTTGATACTACCCAATGACAAGCTGCCTCTTAGGGCTGCCCCAGGGACGCGGTGTTGGGGTGCTTGCTATAAGGTCAGGTTTGGAGTGTGCTCACTTGGGTTCACAATAACATAATTACCCTTTCTTTTGCTCCTTTCACTTTTATGATTTTGGCTGCCAGGTTGAGACCAGTTGATATTTCCGTGCACTTGTGAACTTGCCCAAAACGCCCCCTGTTGATACCAAAGAAAAGATGGGAAACCAGCTGAACGCAGCTCAGCGCAGAAACTCTTCCTACAACTATTCTTATCGTCGATTAAAAATAGCGCAGTACAAAGTGAACAGAATCAGGTGGCCAGCAGCATGAATCTCCTCTTTCTCTCAGCTTATGAAGGATTAGTTTTATCTTTCCAGACAGTTGTTCACTGCTTACATTAAAATATTATGCCCGCTTCGTATCACTACATTTCACTGCGGTATGATGACCTGATGATATTCTTTTTTGGTTCTGTAACTGTACCCGCTTGCTGTCCTTCAGTGATGTGTTAGTGGGTATATTAACAAGGATATTTCTGTCCTGATCTCATAACCTTTTTAATGACTATAAGACCAGTAACTGTAGCTACTCCACAGACTGCATTTCTTGCATGTTGTAAATTCTCCCCCATGTCACGCAGATACGTTAATGCCCCTTGGGATGATTTCTAAACACCATCTTGCTCCTATTGCATCATCAGGCTTATACTTATTAAGCCATATTTGTACTTGGATCAGCCTGTAAATCAAACCTTCTTGTCAGATAAGTAAGGATACAAGAATACAAAGGCTGAAGCAGCTGCAGACTTCTTATGAGCGAAAACTAAGCATAAGGTCAAAGTAATTATAACTTCTCCCTTAGTTTTCTTTAACGTGCAGTTCAGCATGGAAAAAAGATTTTGGAAGCTGCCTGACCTAATGGGCTTTGCTGACTTCAAATGCTCTGAATCTGTCTGCCCGAAGGTTACAGGTTGTTCTCATTACACCAGCTGTGGCCAGCATTATTATAACAAATGCAAAAAACAGTCATCCAAGATCATAGTCAGGCATTTGAAAATGGAACTGGGGCAGAAACCAGTCATCTAAGGGACACCCCACCCACAGACCCCAAAAATCAACAGAAGTTGATACAAGGAGCTCAGCAACTGTGATAGCCCAGGTCTCAAGGATGAACCCGCTCACTCTGGCCGCAGTGAGCTTCTAGATACCTCATCCATGCACACCCTGGAGCCATCGGAAGACGACAGCTCTAGCTCTCCAGCTAACTGCATTTCTCCATGCCTTAGCTACCAACAGCAGTACAGCATTATGGACCCAGAGACTTACCCCCCCAGTACTTCATGACGACACACTGAGTAGTAGGTTGCCACCTCTGTTTGCTTGACGCTCACTATGCGATGTTCGAAGGGAGCTGGAGGAGAAGGGCTATCATCTAAAGGGGAGACAAGCTGGTCACTGAGATGTTTCTGCACACATCACTGCACTCAATTTCACCTCCTTCACACCAATGACTTCAATCCACAGGACATACAAATCACCTTGTTGTGTTTGCAAGGTGTAATGAGAAGTCTGTACTGCCTTCTGTGCTCCCAGTATCCACAGCTCCACCAAACCATACTCTTGTGCTCCCCCCACCTTCAGCATGGCTGTTCCTCCAGGGATGAACCCCATTTCTCAGACAGGCATTGCTGACGCAGAGGCAGGACCACAAACACACACACAGCTCCTTCCCTACTGCAGCCCTCAGTGCTTCTGTGGCTGTGAAACACCAGGAGAACACTGGGGGCCAAGACAACCACCAGAGAAGCCGGCCTCAGACTGCTGCCAACAAGCTGCTCCTGCAAACACTCAAAACAGGACTTTATACTAAAGTGCACTGCCCCGTCTCCCATCTTTTTTCTTTGCTTCATGTTCTTTTACCACACCATCATTTTTTCTTCTACTGGAACTCAGACAAGCACTGAAGTATCTGGATAACATTAAGCATGCGATTCCTTCACTATTTTTAGAGTGGCACGCAAGTAAAATAGCTGTTGCACTTGCAGATAGTCATAAGAAGGGAGGTGCTGAAAATATCCAAAATCTCTGTTACTTCAAGTGAGGGACTATTACTGCCAACACCCTTTTACAGATGAGGAATGAAGGCCCAGAACTGAGAATAGGATCCCACCTCCTATTGAATCTCAACCCTGTTTTAACACACTAAACCCACTGGACACCTTCAGAAGATCAACATCTTAGCTTATGCATTAACAGAAGAGGTCACCTGCAAAAAATATCTGAAAGTTTTAAAAAATTACACTTGATCTTTTAATCGTTATATGGCAGCTGGATAGACCAGCCCAAATACACAGCACTGACAAACGATGACAGTTATTGGTAAAACCAGGAAGTTTCTCCTAGCAGCAAGACTTCTGCAGACAATGTCAGAGTTAAAGCTGCAAGCATTATCATTATGACTACTAAGTTTAATCAGTTCCTGGGAAGCTAAATCAATTAAGCATGATACATTTAACATTCAAGTTTTTCTAGGGTAAAGCTTCCATAAACCCACTTTTGGCATGCATCCCCCATTCAAAGCAATTTTACAATCAGTCTCCAGATATCTTAGGTTGCAATTTAACATGTGTTCACCTCATCTCCAGCCACTGTGAGAAAGCCAGATCCACATCAGGACATCTACCTATATATGTACATTCTGGGACATACACGTATCTATGCGGCCAGGCGAGATTACTCCCTGAAATAATGCAATTAACTGTCCAAACAGTAACCAAGAAGTGATCTATGGCAAATAACTCACTGAAGACCCCAGCAAGATACTCTTCCTGCAATATTTTGCTGCTCTGTGGACCTCCAGTCCACAGCTGCTAAAGCATACCCAGTTTGCATACTCTATCTTAAGAAATAAATACTTAATCTAAAGAAAATTGATTTTTTCAAAATTACTCGTGATTCTGATCACACATATACTTCACCCAATTTTATTTTAAAGGAGCTGTTTTCCCAAAACATACTTTAGAAGGAAACTTACTATTAAAAGAATCTATACAAATGCTAATTCACTTGTATTTACATAGTCAAAGGTACCTAATGGCATTTAGGTCAATGCTCTTAAACTGTAAGACACAGGTGGTCTCCTGAGCACTGCTCCAACTCTTATTGCATAAACTGTATATATTCTGTGTATATTGTATATAACACACAGAGGCAGCACAAAAATCTCAGTGTCAAAGTTTACAAGGGTAACTGTGAACAACTTACCAATGATCATTTCATCCTGTGTGGGAAGCTCTTTGCTAGCTTCTGATAACCTAGTCTTCTCTGGTGCCATTCCGGTACACTGACGGGCATCATTTTCAGTTCCCCCTGAAGATGCAGACTCAGATTCTCTCCTCTCAGAACTGGTGTCCGTCGGGGATTCTTCAGCTTTTGCTGTTTCTTGATGGATTTTCACTTCCACACCCAGATCTTTCGTGGGCTCCTTTGCAGAGGTATTCTGTGAGGTTATGGGCTTGCATTTTAATTCTGATTTCTCTTCAGCCTTTTTATCTGGTTTGGGCTTGCTCAGCAACGGCTGTTGCTTCCCTATTTGCTTATTGTCCCCTTTCACTTCTTGATTTGGCTCAGTGATGATGCTTTTAGGACTCTGTTGAAGTTTTACTTTGTCAGGCAGCTGTTCGACCCCTTTCACTTCTGCTGGCGTGGAGGATGGGGATTTTACTTTGGGACTTTTACTTCTGTGATCATTTAAGTTTTCTTCCTTGGTCATCTTAGTCTTTTCTTTCATTTCTGTCATATGTACATTGATAGATATCCTGCAGAGCAAACAGTTGACATTTTATGCAGATGACTAGCCTTGCTTTTGTAACTTTGTGGGGGAAGAAAAATCTTTAAGCTTCTGTAACCATAGATTTGCACAGTATTAAAGAAATCTAACCCTATCAGTCCTCTTAGGAAATACAATACTAAGGGAGGAGCACCAGAAAGTGTACTGCTACCTCTTCTGTATCCTCATCCGTGTACACGCCTGCCTTCTGCTAAACACCATGTGTCTTACGCTGTAAGTGCCAATACCACATTTGAAAGCTTACCCACTTTTTGCAACTATTACAGTTGGCCTAATAAAATACCACTCATCTGTGCACAGAGACAGTAGTGATTGCCTTCACAAATTACAGGCTGGTTATCTAAAAGGCCAACTGCTCATACAGCTTTACAAATCCAAAGGTTTGCACCCATCCCAGTCCTCTTCCAGCTGGCTGACTTGCACACTCAAACATCTGTGTTTGTGTCTTCTGAGGGGATAGCATTCTTTCCACCGCTTTCTGTTAAAAATGTAACTTTCAAACTCTCTCACTCCATCAACATTATTTTCCTTGGCATTCTAGCTACTGGAAAAGTTTAATAATTTTTTTCCTCTTTTCCTGCCTAAAAAGAATATGAGTTAAAACCAATTCTCCTAAAATCCATCAAAGACACTTGCGTGAATTTGAGTCAACTGTCACTGCTCCAGCTGTCACGAGCACAGTCGTATTTCAGTGAGGCTGAATTGAAACTTGTGAAGTTACAAAGTAGATTTTATATAACAGCAAATAAAGGCAATTTCTGCTGTCTAGGAGAGAATGCACCTCATTTTCGCAAAGTTATTGCCTCTTTCAGTGGAGTGACCTTAATACGAAAGACGTTATGAAAGAAAATGTTTCTGCTTTTACATAATAACAGTCTGAAGTTTCTAATTTTCAGGACCTTTAACACCCTTGCATTGTGCTACAAATCTAAGATGCACCAGAGTGAGCTATCAGAGCAGCTGAACACAGCTCTGAGCAAATACTTCTACCACTATCTAGACAAGCCTGAACTCAGCAGGACTCTTGGGCATTTCTCCAAGCAGAGGAACACAATGTTCTTTGGATACTTCTGCGTGGGCGTACAGACTTCATTAAAAGTTGCATTCATTTTAGAGAGGCATTTACCACCCTCGTGTCTTCACACACAAGAGTGTAATGGGTACCCTGTGCAGGAAGGTTGCAGCTTCCCTGGGTGTTTACTCCAGCTTCTGCCTTCCAGCTTTCTGTCAGCCCCCCTCTTGCCCAAACTGAAGTCTTCAGGGCTCAGACGTCCCCCTGTCCAAACCAACCAGCTGCTTCTGAAGCTGCTGCCTATCTCCAAGCACACCACCTGGCACATCGTGATCAACCAGCACAGACTTCCAAGGGGTAACAGCAATTGTCCCTCCACTGCTTCACAAAAACCTTGAACCACCCTCAAAGTACAGTGCTTGGTCAGGCAGCTGGGATGGACTCGCTCCGGCTGCTGAAACATCGTGCCCATGGCTTGCCAGCTGGAGCTTAAAACCCACAGGGAAAATACAGAGAGGTCCCTCTGATTTTAGTGTTATTACAGGAACCAGTTTGGAGGTGACAACCTCTATAAACTGTACACAAAGTTGTTCCTGAATGTTTGAAAAGAGGCCACAGTAGTGAAAGCTTCTCCTCTCTCCTGCCACACGCTTAACACAGCCTCTGAGGAGAAAAACATCCCCGTGTGCCAGTCTCTGCAAGGAGCCCTTTCCCTCAGGAAGCCTATGTGCTGACATCAGGACAACTTTCATTCATTTCGGTAACTTATTCTTCATTCAATTTTTTTTTTTTTTTTTTTTTTAAAGACCTGTAATCCCAGTAGACACTTAACCACTGCACAGGAAGATTTAAGTCTCCACCCTATATTCACAACTGCCACTACAAATTCAAAGTTTTCAAATTAAAGTACGTATATACAAAAGCAGTGTCACGTTCTTGTCTGGGCTTCAGACACCGAGTTGTACGCATGAACAATGGGGAAATTCCACACACAAAGTAACATACATATATATATCTGTGTGTGTTTATGTATGTGTGAGTGCATCTATCACCCATACATACACAGACACATATATATATATAAACAACTTTATATCCACCAGCCCAGACAAAGAAGGGATGGCAGCTGAAATTTGCCACAGAAATTCCATCAGTTGGGGTTTGTTTGGTAGGGGATTTTTGGTTGTGGGGTTTTGTTGGTTTGTTTTTTTTTTTTTTTGTTGTGTGAGCTTTTTTTAATTTAAATAAATAGAATTAAAATCAAATCCTAAATAAATAATTCAAAAGGAAGTGGATTATGAAAGACATATTACAAAACACCTTTATGAGGAAAAGATTAGGCTAACAGAGATTCATAAATGAACAAACAAATATTTTTAGGTGACCAAGGCATAAAAAAAAAAAAGCCACCATGAAACCACCAAAGACAGCAAACAGAACAAGTTGTTTGTTTTTGTCATATACTAGTACATATCTCAAATTCCCTTCACTCTCACAGATACAGAGACAGAGGAGATGGAAAGGAATGGTTTATAAATACCCAACTCTTTGAGCCACACCAGGGCAGTCACCTTTATCTCTAATACACAGAAGCCCCGATCATATAAAAAATCTCCCACACACCTGGCCCTCCAACTCCTCAGCTTCACAGACACTTGCACAGGGCTCTTGCTGCTTTGAGTTTTTTGCCTTAACCATTTGTAAGGTCTCACCACTCCCATCCTAGCATGGCTGTTTTTCCCCAGGATCATGCCTCAACAGGAGCTGCCTCCTCTAATGACCTGGCTTTCCTTTTTTTCCCTTCTAACACATGAAATGGTTTCAGATCACCCAGAAAGCTACCAACAAGGCCATTACCTGGTACGTGTCACTTCACACCCTGTGTCAGATATAGCCCAGGATGTGGAGGGCACAGCTTCCCGGAATGCCGCACTTGACGATGGAGGTTTGTTTTCATTCTCTCTGAGTTTCTGATGAACAGGCTGTTTGTGGCACTCATCTAGGCATGGGACTCTGTCCGTATCGTGTGCTTTAGCAGGAACATTTTGGTTGTCTACATGATCTTGATTTACAAAGGGAAGACCGTTGTGTTGATTCAAAGCTTTGACACCAATGTCCTTTTGCTGCTGACAGCTCTTAGAGCTGTGTGCTTTGCCAGCACCTTCTACTGCTTGCTGCTGCACTGCCTTCTCTTTAGCTTGGGGTTTGGAGTAAGCTTTGTGGGCTACAGCACTAGAAGCATTCACCTTCTCACATTCTCCCTTGTTTTCATCCAGCTTTTTCCCACTTTTTGTCTCTGAATAAAATAAGCCGTTAATAAATTATCCTTGACAAAAGTGACAGCAAAACAGAGAGGGAATAAAGTAACCCAACATTCAAAATAACTTTTGCAGTTGCATGCATCTGAAAAGGCAGCAAGAAACCCCCCAGAAAGGTTTAAAATTCTACACAAGCAGGCTTGAGACAGCCATTATTAATGCTCATGGCTTAATCAGAGGTTTAACTGCTCTGCTGGCTTTCCAGCAGTGTTACAGATTGAACTTGGATTTCCATAAAGCAAACAAAAAACCTGCAAGGCTCAAGCTCACTGCATCTGAAGCCTGAAATCACTCTGCAGACAAATATAACAGGTAGTTCAGGCACTGCAGATCCATCCAGGACTCTCCTGAACTTGATACACCCTCTACCTGATTAGAGGGGCAGAGACAGACTGAGTAAGACTTCAAGGGATACTGTGGCTTGAGACAGTGCCTCTTGCATTTTCCACAAAAGGACAAGAAGGTTCTTCAGGTTGTGAATATTAACAGTGGAAATTTCTAGGGTAACTTCTTTCACGATTCAGCATTCACAGGTCACTGGCAATCAAGGTTAGTTCACAACCCTGTGTAGCTTTTGAGTTAGAATTGTGACCATCTGCTTTATTTTTGTCACTTCCTAAATGATAAAGCTAAAAAGGGGATCGCCTGTAATTTAAAGGGTTCACTGACAATTTGTGAAGACAACAGCATGACAGGGTCTGCTCAACATCATGTTCACCCCTGCTGTAACTCCACAGGCACGAATAATGGGTGCAACAGGGCAATGCCCTGACAGATGCATCCTCAACAGGAATCCAGCCCTGATACGGCAATGAAACTTGCTGATCAAAAAAAAAAAAAAAGATATTCACAATGTCAACATGTGCCTTTTTCAGAGAGGGGGAGGAGGGAGGGCTGGTTCAGATATGTTAAGGGAAAATAATTTATTAGGTTTGCTATGTGATATTGCCACTGCCTTCGTGGTATCTTCAAACAAGTACTGCTCTCTTAATTCAGCTCACTAATTCCAAAACAAAAAAACTGTGCAGTCAAACAAAGCTGCTGCTTTTAGTTTCTTGATCTTCTAGCATTTTGTGGGGTTTGATCCAGGGGATAGATCATCTTGTGGAGGAGGTGAAAACAATTCTATTTTTCCCAGTACCGGTGGACAGTTACCCAGTTACATTTCAGTACACTACATTCAGGTAGTGGGAAATAGAACGCTATTAATTTCCAGTTTGTCTGCTGCACATTCTAGGGTTGAAGCTTGTAGCATGCCTGGCGTGGCACATACCTTCCAGAGGCTTCTTGCTTTCAGTTTGGGTTCCTCTGTTACTAAGCACATGCTTAGGTTTTGCACCACTCTCGTCAGGCTTATCTTTGGCCTAAAAATGACAGGGGAACACAAAAATAACCATTACGGCCAAGAGTGTTCATTTTCCACTAGGTTCCTCCAACCACATAGGTACTCAGACTCTGTAAAATGGACACACTAACACCTCTGATCTTCTGAATTTTTAATTACTGCTGTGTTTACTCCCTTCTTCCAATCTCTCCCTGCTTTTACAGATAGGCATACTTCTAAAACAAGATGACACAGAATAATACATTAGCTCACTGCTTTCCAAAATTTTGACTGTCAGAGATTTTGCCTCCTGTCATCTTTACTCATATTGATTAAAACCCATGACATGTGAAACATAAGAGAGATTAGAAAAAGAAATGATACTTTATTTCTGTTGCTTTCTGGCTGGTGACTGACAGATAAGCAATGTCTCTGAAGATATTAACATATTTGTCTCAAGGCATCTAAAGATTCAGGATCTGAGTTATGATAGAGGTGACAACAAAAAAGAGCCTCTAGGTCTATGGTAACTATTGTATGTACTTGACATTTACACATCACCTTTGGCATGGTTAAAAACAGATATTGTCTTTTAGAAGATTTTTATTTTTAAGCTAATTTCTTCCTCCAATTGAGAAAGCACAGAGGAAGAATATCATGTAATAGCACCACTAAACACTTCACACAGCAATACATTTGAAATCAAATTAAAACAAAGTAACTAATGATTAGCAGAAAGCATTACACAAAAATAGGAAAAGGTACAACATATTTCTCAGTTGACCTATAATTAGAATCTAATGATGAGGAGCCTCCTACCCCTATTTGTACAAGCAAATAAGCAATATTTAAAATATTTCTGCAGATAACTGATCACAAGATTGCTGCAAATCAGACCCTCAGCTCTTAGTAAAAGCAGTTAAGTATTTCATGCTCCAAACACAGAGATTCCACAACAGAGCCCCCCACACCCCACTTTCCAAAAACCAAAACACCCAAACAGTAAAAGCAGTAAAAAAAATCATTACCATTTTTATTACAGCTCTAAGCAAACCTGCAACAATGACCAGGGGGAACATTATTCTTGCAAAGTCCTATGTGCAAAGAAAGCCTTGGATAAGTGACAGTTTAATACTGCTGAGTTTTTCTGTTTGGTTTGTAAATAAGAAGTTAGAGGTGTGGATCCTATGAAGCTCAATTCATAGTTTTTTACTAATTTGACTCCAACCCCACAAAACTTCTTCCATAAGTAGCTCCACAGCATCCCTGGAATGCTGTCATACCATCACCAACAGCTTCACCCAGAAATAAAAACATGACCTCCCCACTCCCATTCCCATCCTGAGTAACCTTGCACTAAGCCAGCTCCGTGATAAGCAGCACGCTGTTATGAAACAGCAAAGGCTGGAAAACAAACAAGGAGGCAGCAAATTCTTTTTCTGTGCAACCCCCGTGCAACTGTGGAGCTCTTTGGACACGTCTACACTGCTCTCACAAAACAGGCTGCAAAAACTAGACCAAAGTTAGCACATAGCTCAGTGCAAGCTAATTTGTTTTTAAATTCACCCATGCTTTGCTCCTCGTCACCCCAGCTAGGTCATGTACATACACTACCTCACTAATTCAAGCCTAGTTCAAATATCACTCAGCAGCCTGTGATCAAAGCAAGACATATCTTAAGGTCTTAGAACTGACCTTATCCTCCAATTTCAAAAGCTGTTCATGACCAAAAACAAAAAAGGAGAACAATGATGGTCATATTGCAAAACTGGAGCTAGTCATAAAACTGTCCACTTGCCCAATGCACATTGCCTGTTCCACCTACCGAGGCAGTGGTGACAGCCCAGGACAGAGACCCCTGCCCCACCCTAGTCCATCATTTACCAAGAGCAGGTCATTTCACCTCTCAATCTCTATCTGCCTGTCCATAAAACTTGGATAAATTTCTGCAAAACAGGAGACTGAAGGAGGTCAAACACCGATGAGGAGGCAGTGCATCATGGCTAGTTGACAACTAATCCTGACAATATGCTAGAAGTCCATGTGAAACATTCCTCCAGTACCCCTCATACCACCTTTATTTATCTCTTACTGCTCTTTGCACTTTGACAATCTGGAAACAAAATTTGTTTATCATTTTTATACTCATCTTCACCTGGCCATTGATATACCATGCACTGGCAGTTCAGTTCAAGGTGTCAGTCCTGCAAAGGGCTCTATCTGTCTCCAGGCATTTTGCAGTGACTGAAAGCAGTAACTTGTAACAATGCAGCTTTAACCAAAACGTATCAAAGTCTTCCATTTCTCCAAAAATCTGCAGAACTGAAATTGGAACTGCAAGTAAGTACAAGATTCACCTCTACCCAGAATTAAGACTGAGACCTAATGTTTGATTTATTATTCTCAACAGTAATGGAAACTCTTTATACATCTTTCTGTCTCCTAACAGTCTAGCTCACTTGTCAGCCTCTAGCACTTTAAAAGCAAGAACAGAAGAACACTCGGAAAGCCTGAAGAGGTATGCTAGCATCTAGCATTGCCCTGTTCTTGTAAAAGTTTAGGTGTACAAACATTTTACAGTTTTGGTGAAAAATATTTGGATTAAGACACAAATGGACATTTGCATTTGAGCTAAGTTCTCCTTACTATAATCACACCTCTACATACAAGGATAATCTTGGAATGAACAAGCCTGTTCCAACTCTTGCATTTTCCCCCCACGTCTTCCCCACTGTGGGATACAAGCCATAGTGAAAACTGAAAACTCTCGTTAGCTAAATCTAATTCCAGATGCCTGTAACTTTTAAAAACAAGGTTAATCATTCCAAAACTCCATTATCAACTACGTACCAGTCTTGCCTGTTCCTCTCTCACTGTTCTCAGTACTTGAGAAATGCATAGGAACTGATGTCTAGGAACTTGCAATCACGAGAACTATTTGATTTGAGGAAGTGAACAATGCCAATGGATTGATACAGTCATAAGTTCATCATAAAAATATAGCTAAAGACAACTTAGATGTCCAGGGACATAACAATCTGCTTGGTAATATGACCATAAGTCAGCATAGGTTTTAGTAACTGGTGTTGTGTTCTGAATTCACGACCAATCAAGAAAATAGAAGCTTATTATAAATAAATAAATAAATGCTTCCAGTATGTTACTCGTACTTTTCACTGGAGCCTCAATTCAGTCACTAATTTGAATGACTTTGTTGATCTCTGAAGACTGGTAGAAGCAAAATTTTCCTTTACAGTAGCAATCTACTCATACTTGTTACGGGATTGCTTGACAGACTTTGGGAACTTCAGACATCAGAGTGCAAGGCATGTTTTGAGCCTTGGTCTCTGCCTTAAGAGGCTTGCAATTCAAAGGTCATAGCAGTAACCTGTAACAGCAACACTGGAAAGAAAACCTGAATTATCTGTTATGCAAAGAATCAGCAGGAGAGCCTAAAGTCCTGCTACATCATAAAGAAAAATATGAAGAATAGTAAAACAAAACCAACCTCAACAAGGATTTCCAGCAGACTCCCCTTCTTCCAGGGCACAATGCCTTTGAGAATAAAATCCACTACTTTAGAATTTTTTAATACTTCTCCCACAAATGTAATAACTTTATCCAGTGTGTCAACCCTTTTCTCTATCTTTGCCAGCCTCTCCTTATGCTTCAAGGCATCTAGCTGGGCAGCTTTCATCAATTTCAACACTTCTGAGCATATGCTCTGGATATCAGTCTGGTGGGTACCATCCGATACCTTTAGGCCTTTTTTCATTGCATCTGTCTCATCAGGAGCTGCTCGGGATATCGTTAGCTTGTTAATGCCTTTTTCTACTTCATCAATGCCTTTGTTAACTCGCTGCAGTTTGCCTGTCAGATCTTCTTGGAAATGTAACACTTTGTCCATCTTTTCAGTCAAGAGATTCAGTTTTTTGTCCATCATACTTAAATTGTTCACTTTAGTAGGCTGTAACTTGGTCAGGGCATTTCCCTCTGCAAGGTCCAAGCTACCCGCAGACATTCTGTCCAAACAGCAGGATGTCAGACAGATTAGGCTGGCTTTTCATTAATCATAAATTAGAAAATGAGGATCTGAAAGTTCATCTTCTTTAGCTATTCCTATACCAGACAACTTCACTTATAGGAGTCACTAGAGCGTATCATGAGATAGCTACTGCACAAAAGATTTATTTCTGTGTTATCTATTTCTTACTGCATGCTTTCAATGACGGAAGTAATTTGGCACCAGACTATATTTTCTTGGGCCTCCTTGACGTCACAAAACCATTTAAAATTCTTTCTCGAGTGGCTGTTGATAAGCAAGCATCTTAACAACTGCCAATGCCTGAGCAGACCTCTGGAGGGGGGATTGTTTTTATGACCAGTTTTAGTTCTGTGATAATGAAAAGAACTTGCTAGAGCATTTCTCTTCATTAAATAGGAAAACATATAAAAGTCAATTTGGTGGCCTTATGCTAAGGCTTGGAAGATTCAGCTTTGTAGTATGGATGCAGGGCACCCAGTATAGACACAGGGTGTGCTTTTTAGGTTGGCTGGCACTTGAATTTAAAAATAGAGCACAATGACAAGGATCTGAAATACGTATCTAGCACCAGCATGTCTTTGTCAACTGAAACTTCTAAAATTAAATCTTTCTCCCAGGCTATAAAAAGTGAACCAAGTAAAAAAAAATCTTCATAAAGGCACAGCACAAGTAGTCCAACTACTAGCAACAAAATTATTAAATCAGAAATCTCACTTAAAGGATTTATTACTAACTTGCTTTCACTCCTGAATCACAGCACATCACTATAAAAACTAGTCAGTCACTAGAGAACAGAAAGTAGTCACTTTATACTTGCACAGCCCCCACTGCCACAGTTCTGCACACTTCAGAAACATTAATAAATTTGTCCTTACAACACAGAACGAGAGTCAGTCCTCTTCCACAGAGGATGAATTGTGGCATCAAGAGATAAAACAGTTTGTCCCAGGCCAGACATGACACTGTGTCAAAGGACTGCGTCTAGTTCTCCCAGGTCCCTTTTCACTGCTCTGTGTATGCAGAGCAGGGGGAGAAAACAGTGGGGAAATCCTGCTGCCACAGGAGTCCCGGTGTGACACAATGGAACCATATCAAAGTTTTAGGATACTGAGCAGCCCTCTGCCTCCAATCCCTTCCTCATTTTTTTGAACGGGCATATGGGAAGAAAGTGTAATTCTTAAAGTAAATTTGCTGTATGAGATAGGACGTTCTAGAAATTAAAATCCTTCCTCTACGTGCCGCAGAGTTGTAGCAGCATTAAAATTACCCTCAAGAAGACGTAAAGTCCTTGCCATTTCTGTAAGACAAAGTTTTTCACCTTTACAAAAAAAAAAAAAAAAAAAAAAAAGTTACGTCTACCAAGGCCATTAAATCATTATAGCCAACCTGGTTGTTCTGTGACATTTAGAAGCCAATAACTGGCTTTGCAAAAGCCTTAATACTTGGACCGTTCATCACCTTTAAGAGAGAGTTCAAATACCAAGCAATGACTTTAGAAAAAAAAAAAAACGGCCTGTAAAAGCTGATGGGAGTCAGCATTTCATGCCATGTCACTTCTCCTGGTCAAAAAAATATTTTAAAGTCTCTGGCATTTTCACAGTAGTATGGGATAGTATGGCATAAGTTTTACAATATCTATATAACCTTATTTCAATAATCAAGCATACAATGCAGTAAAATACACAGCTCCATCTTGAAAGTATAGGACATTGGCAATAAAAGCTTCTCAACCCTACTATTGCATTGAAAGAATCAGAGTTTTCAGCCAAATGCCTTTAAGGAATCAATTCTTCCAAGCCTACAAACATGTTTCATGGCAAATGAACAAAACAGCCAACATTTTTACTAAATCAAGAGTACCAGCTGAATGTTGTCCTCTTAGGGATGAAAAGAAAAAGACAGAATCATTTGATTGTTATATTTAAAGTTAGACAACTTGCAGGAAATATTTCAATAAGGAAACCTAGCCACAAAGTCATCCACAGTTGCATACTTAGAACTTAAGTTGCCTCCAGCAGTGTGCTATTACAGGCACAGCATGCACAGTCGTGAAACAATGCAAGTACAATAAAAGTGCACAACTGCCCTTTGTGTTTGTAGGCAAATGGAAATCTTTTGAAATCTTGAGCCTTCCTAATCATTTAACAATTGGGAGCCAAATGCATTAATGCCGCTCCATTGCTATTTACTAGTGTTATTATTCATATAACTTATTATTTAATCCTCCTCATGTACAATGGACTCTAATGGTTAATGTTGGGTAAAACAAAAAAGGGGATCTTCAAAAAACCAAAAAGGAAATATATTAATTTATATTAGTTTACACAAGCAGACTTGCTTGACTGCAACTCAAGGGGCACAAACCATCTCTTCCTCCTCCAGATTCAGCCATATGCACTGTGTATTTCCAGCTATATGGAACAGATTTCACCACCTAACACTTGCTCACACAGTGCACTGTGAGATATGCAAGATAAAGCACTATGGAGAATTCTTGCTACATGGAGCAAATATTCCTTGCTAGTGTTGTCTGAGGTCATACAGTCTGTCTTTATACAGGGAAGATACAGCCAAAGCTGCCTCCTACTCAGATACAGCTGTTTGATTTATAACACTTCTTACATCGTACTGTGCATCCATAAGCACCTGCAAAATTACAAGTGGCATGAAGGACAGAGAAGAAACAACAACATTTGGCCCACAGTGAGAAGTTTTAAACATCTGTCAGTTATTAAGGTCAGCTTTTCTTTTTTCTTTTAATTTCCTTCTTCCCTCTCTCCCCTTTTAAACTTCTGGTAAACACACAAAAAGAAAAAATGGCTCCAATGGATTTAACTGATTATTTTGTCTTCAGGATGATAATATGCTCAAATTCCTGCAAAAAAAAAAAAAATAAAAATAAAAAAAAAAATTCCTTTTGCTTTGAATTACAAAAGAAGGCAATTTTTGTTCAGAACATTGATTTAGTGTCCAATGTTTGCATCTGAAGAGAGCATTCAGTTCCACCGACAGTCTCAAGCCTTTCAATACCTACCAAAAAAGAGAAAAAACCTAAATTGCCTGACTCTGTATTACAGATCACAGTATACCCATCCTTAAACATCACAAAAAGGACAGTTATTGTAAGAAATGTAATAGCCTATTAAACGCACTTTTTCTTTGGGAGGAGCTATTGCTTATAACAACATTTTGCACTTACTGCAACACACATTGCTTCATCTTCAATACTCCACAAATTACATCTGAAGAACTCGAAGTGTTATAAGAGCAACAAATACCAGTGAATCTTGTAGGACCTCTGCAGACTGCAGAGCTGTGCTCAGTCCCCCCATGTTGTCATTGGCAAGAACAAACTGGTGAGCCACAAAACTCCATCATAGTCTGGATGTAACTTGAATAAAGTTTCTGATGATGATTGGTCTCCTGTGGATTTTTGCTTGTTTATTCCACGTAACAAAAAATTAGCACTACGATCTGGAGTGTGTATGCAACTGTCTCCGTTCCATTAAGAGCTGAACTGAAATGAACATCTAGAATACCTCTAAAATATCTCCAAGCTATCAAGTATCTCAGGAGTGCCAGAGAAAAGGAACACAAATGCTGGAGAACCAGAACTGCAAGTGACCTTGAACTGATGATGCCAAAGAAACTTCTATTCTCAAGGGGAAAATAAGGGTTTATTCCTCTTTGGCTTCAATCCCATGCACACCCTCTCAGATGTGAAAGAGAGATGTCAAAACAAGAGAAAAATTCACATTCAACACAAAGAATCTGTGATATTGCAGTTCAGTTATGATCCCTCCCTGCTAGTTCTGACCCAAAGGAAAGAAAACACACAAAGATGGGGTGAAGAGGAAAAAAAAAAAAAATATAGCATGTACTACAGTGACAGCAGAGGCTTATATCCCAAACAAGAAATGTCACAGAGGTTAAAACCAGCTGCTCAAACAGATCATCTCATTAGATTATTGCATTGCTTCCAACAACATAGTAAAACTGGAGATGGCTGAAAACATGCAGGTAAATAAAAAAAATAACCTTTTAAAAGGACAAAGTTTTTATAGAGAACTTGGGGGTTTCAGGAGAAGTTTGCAATGGTTGCAATGCAATGGAGTTCTAAGGAGATTAAGAACTCATAGTGGTAAAACATCATAAGCTTACAAAAGTAAAAAAAAAAGCAGATAAGATCAAAACAATCTGCCTACATCTGCTAAACACTCATTAGGCAGAAAAATACTAATAAATATCCTTTACATATTTAGAAACCAGCTGTCAATTTTTTCAAGTCGCACTGAAAAATCTACTTAAACTACATCTAGTTGCTGCAGCTCATTAACACACAATTCTTAGTTTTCCCCCCAGCAAATGAAAGGGTAACTAGATTTTTTTAGGGTACCTAAAGTCTTGAAAAATTAAGCCCTACACCAGTGACTAATTTCTCATGAACAGCATATTTCCTAGACACATGAAAGGTAATAAATCATGGCCACAGAGTAACGGTGCTGCAAGAGACCAATTCTCATGACAAATGGCAAGCACTGAAATGGGCACTGGCTCTAATTCAGAGGAATAACTTCCAAGGGCAAGATATGCCATACAGTCTGGATAAG
>NW_010296385.1:0-33835 GCF_000700745.2 Antrostomus carolinensis | reverse complement strand
AAAAAAGATCCCCCCCTGCCATACTTGGTGGTGTACTAGGAAGTGACCCACACCTGCTTTAGAAGGCCAAGAACCTGACATTTAACTCATTACTTATATCAGCTGTAGGTTGAAATCCACCTGTACAGTAAGAGAGTCTATAAAGCACTATCAGTCTCCCCAAGTGACCCTGGCACGATATATTTCAATATTACCTAGCTCACAAAAGTACACTGTTACTGTAGTACTAGATCAAGCAAATCTCAATCACTACATAAACTCTTTTTTTAAAAATTATTTTTCTATATATTTAATGACAGAAAGCTGTTAACACAGTAGGTTATGAAACCCATTCTTGCAAGTCCTGACTTCATCCTCCCTTTTATTTTATTATTTTTCCAAATAACTGGGTCTAAGTGTAATGCTCCCAGGCAGAGCACAGCTAAGGATAGGCCAATGAATGTGAGATCATGTGTAGTACTGTAATGCATCTCTGTCAAGCAGCTGACAGCAGAGAGCTGAACAGATCAATTATGACATTTCATTTACATCAAAGTGATGAGATTTCTAGATAACATTGTTTTACCATTTGCCCACATGGCTTAACAAGAACCTTTAAGTCCTCCCCCCAGGTTACTTTGCCTCTCAGGAGGCCACAAGAGCACCTGTTGCCCGTCCACATTCACTCACTTGACCCCAGACCTTACTCTCACCACAAAGTCTCTTATTCACAGAAACTACTTTAAGAAGCTACCTCATAACTTTTAATTTTCATTCTTTCAAATTTTTTGTGTGGGGGGGTTTTTTTGGGGTTGTGGGGTTTTTGTGGTTTGGGGTTTTTTTGTGTGTTTTTTTGTTGTTCATTTTGTTTTGTGGTTTGTTTTAACCCAAGCAGCTCCTAAACTATTTTATATACTCGGACCAGAAGAGTGCTAATCAGTAACGTTTCCCTGGCATGGTGGTAAGGATTCACCCTCCCACTCCTCCACATCTTCCAACAAAGAGCTTTCCTCTGGAAATTGAACAGAAAAGTCACGTTGCTTGTTCTGCTTTCCCTGAATTTCAGTGATTTTATATCTAACGCAGTCAGTTCCTTGTAAAGCCTGCTGATTTTAACGGTCAGCCACAAAAGTTACCCTTGGATTCAAGAAGCCCCTCATTTGCAAAATGCTTTCTTACCACTACTAGTTGCTCAGCAGAGAACCCTAAGGCACCTTTTACATCTGCTAAAAGCTCTCGTGTCTAGGGCAGTTTGCTCAGGTACAAGTAATTGTAAATCAGCAGGGACCTGCCATAACATAGAAAAGTAGCCTTGGCTGTGCAGTAATGCAAACAGGAATAAAGCCAGCAACAGCAAGTTCTTGACACTGAAGTGGTATCTTGTCACTCTCTGTATAAATATACAGGGAACAGATCTGCTGCATAAGAAAGGGTTATTTCTAGACCAAACTGCACCCTGCTTTGCGATGTCTTCCGTCCCCTTCCTACTTCAGATCTTCTCAGCTTCAGGTTTGAAAAATTATCACAAAAACACTCAGAGCTGTACAAAATTTGTAACCATTGTTTCCAACTTCACCTTTCTCAACACCACAACTGACAACTGCTGTAAGACACATCCAATTATTTCCTTCCCTCCCCCACTCTCATTTCCAAAGTTAAAAGGCAACAATACTTTTCCCTTAACTACCCTTCTGTCCTTCACAGTTACTGGCTGAAGTACGATCACCTCAAGCACAATTTTACATTGCATTGGTTTAAGTGTTTGAAAGGTAAAAGACACACACACCTCAAATCATGTCAGACTGCACTGAAATTAAGTGAACAAAGTGTTTGGTGGATGGCCACACGAGGGGCAGCCTCCAGCCACCCACAAACCATTTGATTGGACTTGAGTGTGCCTTGGCTACTGACACACACTTTTGGAAACTTTTCCCTAGCACTTGCAAAAGCAGTTAGTGCTATCATTGCAGGCCTTGTGCAAGCTCAGTTATTGATCTTTTCTCTCTCATAGTTTCATTTGACAGTTGCAATTATGGTAAAACAAACACTAAGTATTGTGTTCAGTGTTCCTTGCTAATAATGGTCTTTACAGGAACCTAACAATGGGGGATTTTTTTTAATTTTTTTTTTTAAGGAAGAACACTCCTTGATATTGCTATTCCCCACTAATAACCAGATCATCATATTAAGGAAATTCTAGATCAAGTAAATAGTCCTGTCCTATAATGAAGTCTGACATGTGCTATATTCACCTGCTGATTTAGATCTCTGACATTTTGCTTTGCCGTCATTCACAAATAATTTCATCAATTCAGGCTTAGTCCCAACACAAAGTCTGCTTTGAAAAGGATTCAGAGTTAGAGAGTTTGGGTACAAAAGCTGGTGGTTTTGCAAGCTCTTCTCAGTAATCAAATACTCACAGAGAAGCTACTTGCACTCGTTCAGGTGAATGTTGAAACATCTGGCAAAACACACACAGAAAATACTGCTTCCATTTCAGATGTGCAAAAGATCTCCAGATAAATTTATAATGGCTTTCATCAAGTTGGAAGAAAGATACAGGGAACAAACAAAAGAATGTCATCTGCAGAAAAGCTTGTCTAAAAGAGAATTATACCACATGCCAGTGGAACTGCAGCAAGCAGCTAACAACAGGCATCAAGCTTTCCAGAGCAAGGAACAAGAAGGCAATTTTTTTTAAGTTTATCTCTCTAAAGCAGATAGTTTAAGAACAGTTGGATGTGAATTAGAAGACTTGAGTTACAGCCCCAGTGGAATGATTAAGCACAGCGATCCATTATTCCATCTAAAGTTGGTAACTCAGTACAAATATCTAGTAGAAACAGAAATCCACAGCACATTTGTTGCAGCCATTTTCACCCCCAGAACAGTAAGTACCCGCTAGTGCTTCTATCAGAACTCTGGAAGCTTTGCTTCTGAACCACCTTGCTACCTTAAATCAACAGCCAACAGACTCCAGAGTATTAACTTTAAGCAAACACATACAAGGTTCTCTGCACTCATAAGAAGCTCCTGAATTAAAACTACTAATCCATCAATTTTGAAATTCTGCTACTAGATCAGTGACAAATTAATCTCCAGATGCATTGCAGAGACAGTTGTGTAAATCCACATACACTGCGATGCAGCATTAGACTAAAAAAAAACAGCACCAAGTGCTGGCACCATAACGTAAAATCACTCAGAGGAAAGAAGCAAATAACACTGTTGATATAAGATCCAGGATATAAATGGTTTGGATTTCATATTAGTTGATATCAGGAGTAGCTGTCACTAATGAGCAGTAGGGCAGTGCCAGCCACACATCTAGTAACAGCACATGAAGATCTTCTCCATGTGAGGAAGCAGGAGCATAGTTAAAATGTTGGGCAGGATGTTGGAGAAGACTGCAGTAATATTCTGCAGAGAGGTGAGAGCTGGAACACCAAGTTATACCTAGCAAGAGTCTCTAGATACAACCCATGAAAATGGTGGAATATGAACTCCCTGGCTCGTGTTCAGCCACGAAAGGAGGGACAGGAAAATTTTGCAAAAGTTTCTCCACACTGAATTGAGTGAAGAGTGGATCTTGTGAAATTCTGCATTGACCATAACCCAGTGGAAAGTGCACTGAAACCAACTCAATGCCCCACAGCAACGACTGACAGCTTTCTGCCTGGCTTAGCAAGACAAACCATCACTGACAGCCATGGTTAGAACCATCTTGCAGAGCAGGATGGCTCAGTCAGCCATTTGATAACTTGCACCAATGTTTTCTGGCCTGAAGACTGGTAATTCTGTATAAAGCAAACCCAGAAACAAGAAGGTCAGTCAATCATCAAATTCGTAGCAAGCTATTTTGGGTTTATAGCAAGAGGGCTCAGGGAAGATGCAATTAAAGCCGTGCCAATTCCTAAAGAGGTGCTGAGATTTAACCAGGACCCTGAAGCTGAAGTTCCCCACATGAGGCTGCTGGGGGGCTTCATCTGAAACTGGAAATAGGAACCCACCAAGAAAATATCCAGAACAAAGCTCTTTACAGAAAAAGGGCATTTCTTTTTAATTTTACCCAGCCTCATAGAGTACCAGTGAGCTGGAAGGAATCAGGTCTCTGAACAGAAGCATTCAGGATAGTATATACCTAAAGTTGGATGCATGCATAAATAAGTTGAATGAGCCAGAAAGCACGTGTACTACTCAAGCCTGAACACCAAATCAAGGATACAAGTGAGAGTGAAAGGTGAGCTACAAATATAGAGACAACAACAGGAGGACCTGCTAGCTCCTGCTATTTCAATTCAGCCATGGGAGAAGGTGAAAACAAACCTGTTTTGTAATGTCAGAGACTATATATAGTTTACTGCTCTAGTTTCTGGGATATGAACTGTCTGAAAGAATACTCAATAGAATATATTTAGACTGTAAACCACTATACACTGGTGCAAAACTCAAATGCGAGCATATGACATCTTTCTCCTGAGGTTCCACAAAGCCTGGGAAGATAGTGTTAACAACTGAGATCAGAAATCTTCCAACCATGGACTTTTCTAAAAGTCCCAATCCTTCAAAATAATTGCTTACTACTTCCTTACTACTTCCATTGATTTATTTCCACCACCACCCTCCCCCCCTGCCCGAGTCTGTCCACCTTTCTGCTAGCTCTCTGTAGCAGTCTGCACACAGCCTGCCAAGACCCTGGACCCAAGGATTGTAGTTTAGGCCTCTGCAATACACAGACTGCCCCAGAGCTTGAGTTCCCAGTTCTCATCTGCTGAGTAGAGGAGTGAGTCCCCAGGCAAACAGGAGCCTGAACTGCACGTGTCAAGGACTGGTCTCCGTCAGGCCTATCCCAGCAGCTCTGTAAATCCAAGCATCAAATAACTACACAAAACAGGAGACAACTGTTCAAAGAGACATTAAAACAAAAATAATTGTTGTGCACTGCAAGACATTCAAGAACGAATACGCAAAGGTCAAGAAGTGAACCAAGAGTACCTGAGGAGTTTCAAATGACCCTACACAGGACTCCCAGGAGAAATAAATCTGAGTAGCAAAATCAGCAAGATGTTACCCAAAAAATGAGAGTGGATTGCACACCTCCTACCACAAGCAAGAATTAGAAGGAGCACTAAGATTAGCTTCTGTGAAGGACTAGGTGACTTCAGATCTCATCAAGTGGCCATGTCCTAAAACCAGAGTCAGCTCCAGCAAGTCAGCAGAAGAAAGAGCAGCACCACCAAGGTTAAAAGGATTGATGCAGCTGATCATCAAAGCTGTTCAGATCATGGAAAGGAAAAGCTTGAATGAAGTATAAGCAACTTGGTCTTCAGGCACACGTTAGAACACTCCTATCACTGCCCTTCTAACAAAGATTTAGATGAATTTCAGAAACAAAGAACACCTCATCTTATTACTTGAGCATGAACTACACCCTCCACTGTATATCTGAGCTATAACACAAAATTCCCAGCAATCTGTAAACACACTCAGGCTACTGCTTGCAGAGCTGTCTAGTGTTATGAGTCTTTCCATAACACCAGGATCAGCTGAGCCAGCCACGTACTTGGGTACAAGCAGGCAGATCATCAAGTACGATGCCAGAAAGAGACCACAGTCAACAAACATGCAAACAACAGGTTGCACACTGCAACCACTGAAATCAGAAGGGTACATACATTCAGCGTTCCAGCTCCTGCTGGAAAAGGCTCAGACCCAACTAACAGGCTGCCATTCTACATGGGAGAACAGAGTTTTCACTAGGATTAAGATTAAGATTATAGATTAGAGCAGATCTCACCAACTTTAGTAAGAACTCCATGCATGGTCCAAGACACTATTTATCCTTATATGCTTTCTCTGCTGGTCATATCCTCCAAAAATGAATCTGAGTGCTAGCTTTGTGACTAAAACAAAGAATGATTTTCCAAGTGATAAACATAATGAGTTTGGTAAACTGGTCGGAGTGATGCAATCCAATGCAAAACATCCAAAACAAAGTTATTTTTGATTCTTAGCTCACTGAGGACTAGGAAAAACCAATAAATCAAAAAAAGCTAGCTTCTACCTATGGACCTTAATGTGTTTTCAGAAAAGTATCATTACCACTAGTTTTATGGAAATGGAAGCAATGAATAGGAAAGAATTACTCAGTCATCCAACAGATCAATTACAGAGAAACAAGGCATTCTGAATCTCATTATAGCCTTCATATTATTGTGAAATACTAACTCTGCTTGGCACAGAAACAAGCCACAAAATGCCATGTAGACAGAAAACTCCAGTACTGATGTTTTTCCTGCCCCAAGACATGACTAGTCCAAAAAAACCCTGATTATTTGCTTTGATGGTTCTAAAGCCACCTTCTCTAGTCCTTCCTGGAATATCTGTTATTTGCATTCCTCTAGCAACTAACAAAAGAAAATTGCTTGTATTTCGGGCTGTTTAATATCTTTCCTTAACTAAAAGTTGAACATCAACAATTTAAACACATCATTATCTTTTCAGCACGAAGAACAGCTGAGTAGTATATTCAATTATATTAATAGACCAATTTTTTTTTTCTGCTATGTTGCCATAAATAGACAATAAATCACGTGGCCAGAGGGGTATGAAACGTATCTAGTATTCTGAGCCATTCCGTTTCTTATGTAATAAATTATATCCAGAAAATCATATTGTACTGTTGACTACATTAAATCCACTACATGATATTACATTAGATTCATTTCAGGCTTTGGAACAAGATCCTACTTGCTGAAATTCTTTCTTCAATATTTTGAAAGAAAACAGCCCTAAAAAAAGCCACAACAATTTCATCCTTATTTAAAATGCAACCTTTTTTTAGTACTTGACCTGTATTATATGTACATGGCATTCTTATTAAGGTTAAGTCCATTTTCTGCTTATATCTGAATGGTAATACTCTCTTCAGCAACTCAAAAAGTAGGCAAATGCAAACAAACTGAAGAAAACAGAAATAATGCTTCCCTAGACTTCCTACCACTGTAGCTGCCAAAACTTAACTCCATAGATAGCCTTAACACAGTGTGGTTTGACGAATAGTTTAGAATGGCAGAAAAGCAGATTCCTCTTCTCTCTTCCACCAGTGACATCTCTAAATCTCTCTCCTCTTGCAGGGTTTGCAATCTGTCAATTGGTGGTTAAGCTTTCACAGACAAAATCTCTTCCAGTTTGTTTCCTCAGACCCTTGCACAATGGGATTTTGATCTCACAACTTTCAAGTACAGCCACGGAGCACAGGTTTGAGGTACTGAGCACCTGGCATTCAAGTGGATTGTACTGCTTTTACCACAGGCCGATGCAGAATTTGGCTCCTCGTTAAATCGCCTCAGCGTGAGCCTGCCCAACAGATTCATCACCTTAAAGCTCTCCAGACACACGACAACCAAAAAGCTGTAACAACCAACCTCCACATAATTTGAATGGCAGTCTGGCATGCTATACTACAAATATACCACTTAGAATAAAAATTCTAATGTGCCAAGGCTCTCACAAAAAATAAATTTATTTACAAAGCCAAAGCCTGCACTCATCATTTTAGAAACACCTCCTTGACATCGGCAGGTGTTTCGCGAGCCAACAGACTGCACAACCTGGCCAAGAATGTCAAACACACACAGCACTTTACAAAAGGCACAGAAACCAAGACTGTGCTATTTAGAACTTTTTTACTTGCAAACTAGGCTCACCATAAAACACTACGGAATTCCTTACCGTAAATCTCTTTATGTAATCAGAAACACAAAATCCTCCCATGCTCAAACGTAGGGATCTGTGCAGGGAAGATTCCTGATACAAAGTTCCCATCCTGTTTGGCTTGTGTGGTTGTCACCCAAGTAGCCTGAAGCCTTTTACTGAATAAAGCAGCACGGCCTCCCTGGATCTTGCTAGAATTCTGCTTGTGAGATAAAGTCGGCATTTCATCTTATCTAACACCACACCAGGCATTTCAATCATTTCACTTCCTTATCAGCAGTACTCAGTTCTATCCCTATCCCAGCAGCTCACTTCCTGAACTACTGATAACAGCTACTGTAAGGCACAGAAACAAGAGAAGATGACAGCTAAATCTCTTGGAGTCACTAGAGTCCCTTCTTTGTGTTTCTCTGTTCCTTAGCTTTATTTTTGCCCATATTAACTTTGCTTTAGCTGTAACTTAAGGACAGCATGTTTGCTTCGGCCAAGCAGTGACAGGACTGTCATTTATCTGCCTGCTCTTCTTTTTTTCAGTGACGTTGATTATTGCTGCAGGACATTTGCTTTAACATAACATGATTATTATACATGTGGGCATTTCTTTCATTTCCAGTTTCTTCAGTGGTAACATAGGAACAGAGGGGGGAAAAAAAGAATGGGAAAAAAAGGACAAATACTCATCCTCCATCAGAATTCACTTACCTATTTATGCCTTCAAGCACTGTTTCTACTGTTTGATGCTACACACACAGAGCCATTCACTTCAGTCTGTAAATCACCTTACAGTCAAACAAAAGTACTCACACAAATGTACATTGCCATGAAGTCCAAGCAGGCATATTTGTGAACCCCTAGATTCAGAATTTTTTAATTTTTTTCTACCTACACAGTTAGATTAATAAACTGTCATAATGCACCCAAATGATGTTCCTCACACATTTGGTCCTCAACTAATGAATTTCTTTTTATTTTGACCAGTGTAAAACACTTTTTTTTTTTTTTTTTTAAATTGAGTTCTTACCTGTAAGATTGTGTCAGTGGAGTAAAATATACAAAGACAACAGACACTAAGATGCTGGATGACCTAAGAAGGAAACAAAGTTCTGGAGAAGCAGAACTACTTTCAATTTTCATCTGTGCTGTGCTTTCCTTTCCCACTCTGCCAACAAGCTGCAGTAGAATTAGCTCTGTTTGATTACCAGCTACAAGTGATCTAACATTAACCCTAATCACATCAGGCATGGGTATAAAAAAAATTACAGTCACTCGCTATGGACCAGTGGCCTTTGAGTACATGGAGACAGCAGTATCTGGGCTGCTGCTATCATGGGCCATGTCTTCACTGCTTAAATCAAAACAGAAGTGCATTCTACCACAGGATGGGTGCACATGCACTCTCCCCTAAAATAACCAGGCAAGCAATGGAGATAAGATACTGTACCTTTATCATTACGATCTAAGATATGTCAGGTCCAGAAGTGTGGGTATAGATCGGGCTACCCCTCTCACAGCAAAAACAAGCGCTTCGTTTCCACTGGGGTTTGTACAGCAAGATAACCAATATGCTGCTAAAAAACAACATAAAAACAATGTGAGTACAGACAAAACCAGTGAATTAAGGTGAATGAGGAACTCTCAGAGGGCAAAAGCCAGGGAGGACTTGGCCATGCTTGCTGTGCTGCAAGTATTTGTTTTACTGCCTGGCAGGGAATGTTTTTCAGGCCATTCAATAAACAAGTGAAAAGGCCAGGAGTAGCCTGAGGTACAGGATTCTTTGACCACAACTCATGGAGTTTAGTAGTACAACATCCTGGTCAAGGGACATAGGAAACCTGAAGCTGCCCAAGACACTGGACTTAAACTTCCAGAAATGTGAGGTCTGTCTCAACTGTCAGGCTCCTGCGTAATTTCTAACTCTATCTCTATGCCTTGGCTTTTCTACCTGTAAAACTGAGTTAAACTCTTCCTAGCTCACAGGAAATTTACAGAGCTTTAGAATCTATTATTGCTATTCCCCCTTTTAAAAGGCAAAACCAACCCATAAATCCTAGGTTAAAACTGCCCAAAAAATTTTCAGACGCCTGAGCTAGGTCCATGCAGAAGACAGGAAAACGGCTGTCCTCTGAGCAGTGAGACTGCTGCTGAGCCCTTTTGCCAGGGCAGGGTAAGACTGTTGCAGGCTTTGTGGCAGCACCTCGAGCAGTATTCCTGGCATCTGCATAAGGAACAGTACCCAGTCACTCTCAATGGCAGAGGAAACTATCCACATGGGCATCAAGCTCCTGAACACAGCCTTAAGGTTTTTTTATTAACACGTAGCTGATTGTATGAATTCAAGACCCCTGTTCCAGACCCTGAGAAAACAATAAGTGCTGCAGCTATTCAAAAGGTGAAGTGCTTAACAGATGCATCAGGATATCCCTAGACCCAGGGGAGGGGAAAAAGTATTTTTAATACATTTGTGACTTATTCTAATAGCACAAATAATCATGTTGTTACTCTAGATTTAATAAAGAGATGCTATTACTTAATGTGGCAGCAGAGACATGTACAGTATGTAAGCGCCATTCCAGGGGGGAAAGCTTGCATAACAAAGAGAATCCTTTAGGAAATTTGGCAAGCAGTCCAGAACAAACAATGCTCAGCTTGCAACCTTCCATTAGCAGATCTAAATACAGAACTGTAGTATAAAACAACACCTTCCTGCAGTATTTTCATTAATTAATATCAAGAATATAATTATGATTATGAGCTTCACTGACTTTGCTTTTTCATCATTTTAGCTTTTAGGAAAAAAAAATAAAAATTTAAAAAAAAAATAATGGAGTTTTTCTCTCCATCATTGTCAGTTCAGATCTTATGATGTCGACTCTGGGCTCTGTTTTCAGAAGAGTATTAAAAGCAACAAATCAGTAGCAACTATATAACATCCAACCCACAACAAGGAAGTAGTCTACTTTTCACAAAGTTAAATGTATTGCTGTAGATAGAAAACAGGCAACAGACACAGGATTACGTTTTCTTTAGTACTAGGGAAAAGTCTAGTGGATTTTACACACAAGGAAAAACAGAGCTTGGTGCTTTGCCCTAAAATACTAAGAGTTGGAGACAAGGCAGGTGCTCACTTTGGGTATAGGTATTCCAGTATAGGCTTTACAGGTGTCACGAGACATCAATTACTTATAGAATAAATGCAAAGCTTTTCCAAAAATAATGCAAGTAACACCCAACAAGTGACATCAAGACCAAGGTCAGTACTTTAGCTTTTAGAGCAACTCTTTGAATCTGCTATACTTAGACTCCAAAACTCCTCTTTCAAACCAAGAGAGGTGTTTGACAGCTAGATCAGCGCATTTGGAGCCAAGGTCAAGAAAAGGAAAAAGGTAACGTTAAGAGGCTATTAATTATTACTAGTTTCTCCGGCCAGCTGCTGACAGATATGCCAATTCCTGCACTAACTACGGAGTAAAATGAAGGGGCTCAGCATTTTCAGGTGACCTCTCTCATCTCCCAGCACCAGCCTCCGTGAATTAGGAGGAGGTGCCTTGCTCCACAAACACATCCCATTTTCAGGGAATTTATAATCTAAACAACATTCCTTAGCCAAAACTGTTAACATGGTAGTTAATAGAAAGTATCTTCCTTCCTGAAAATAAATGAGAAGCTTTAGCCCCTTGGCACATTTCTTTCACACACACTTAAGAGTTACTAAATTGCTTAAGTATTTTAGAGCCTTTTCATCATTAATATTCAGAGCAGGTTGCTACTGACAGCAAAGCCACCCAGTTTAACTCATCATGACTATGCCCAAAACACCAAATTGAAGGTTCACAGTTCTCTTCCAAAAGGGATTACCAAACTCTACCAATAACTTACCCTTTCATTACGCTGCCATCCATGCAACAAGCTAGAACTGAATGCCAGCATACAGGAATGTTCCCAGGGAAATGAAGGCAGAATCAGCAGGCAGAGTATCGATACCAGAAATGGTTCAAGTCCCCTTCTGTATCTGATCAGGACAAGTATTCAGGAGTCTGGGAAGACTTTGACTGATGAGGCATTTTCTAAGAGCAGTCAATTCCTGGTTGTCTCTGTGCCAGTATCAGCACACTCACAATGGATTAGTATTAAATGCCAGGTCTGAAAACCTGCCCACTTCATTAATATTCATTTTATATTTTAAATCCCATTCACACAAGGACTCAAGGCTAGAAGCCTCATAAATTATATTCCATTTTTAAACTTGCAGTATTCACTCTCATTGTTTCAGAAGGAAAACACTAGCAGACAGCTTCAGGCAGGCTGCTTTTGTTTAAGAGTATCTAAAGACTTGCTTTAACTTCATTAACCCACAAAGACTTGCACTACAACGAATCCTGCCTGCAAAGAACAAACGCAAGTACAACTGTCAGCAGATTTTCATTCTTTCGTTATTCTGCTTTTGTTCGAGCTACCAAAGTGGGCAAGTAGAACATCTGCAGTTGAATAAACTCACTAAGGGCAACTTACCTAGTGAACACTTCAAAAATAGCTAGAATCACCATAAAAACAAGTTAACAGAGAAAGTGACTTAGTATCTACTTTATCTCACAGCAAGCATGACTGCATGATTTTTGCATTCAAAGCATACCATATTATACAGAAAACCAGGCTCTGATGGTCATAAAAAAGGTCCAAAGGAAAACAGATTCAAGCCTTCTCTGTAAGGATGGGGGACAATTTTTGGGTAGCAATCTTTTACTTCTGTATAGCACAGAGCCTTGTTACACAGGTCAACCCTACAGGCAGCAACAAACAAGACTGGGACGCTGAGGCAAACAGCACCTGCACCCTTTTAGTCTCCACTAGTGAAGGAATGAACAGCAAAAGGGAAAAGAAAGATGATTTGTTCTAGGTTTACCTTATTCAGCTTTGCAAAGCACTGGTTCTAACACCGATTTTACTGTTCAGCCTGTTAAGTTTTTACTGTGGAGAAGTAACCTTTTGCAAAAACCTGAAACCAAAGGAAATTCACATCATTACTCCACTTACCTTCAAAAAAAACCCCTACAATAGTGAGAAATGCAGATCAAGCATGTTTCCCAGAAGTAAGATGGGATGAGTAGGTTGTCATTTTCATTAGATGATAGATTTTATCAAGCTCCTACTTTGCATAAGCACTATTCTGTACTTTTTATAAAAAACTAACTCAATTGACACAACCCTCTCTTACCTTCTTGCCCACTCTGAGGCAGCCACAAAGCACAGTTGGTAATTACAACCTCTCACCTCAATGGTCCATTAACAAGAGAAGATATAATTTCCGTCAGTAAGCCCCGTAAAGTACACATGCAGCACAAAAACTGCATGTCCAATGAACATGTGTGGAAATCAGACTTATATGATCCTTTACATTTGAGCTTCAAATTCAGAGGTAAGCATTTTAACTTTGGCAGTCTGGATTACTGACCTCTTTTTTCTCCCTTTAAATCAGTGTCCACTAACTAGGTTCGTTCTAGTCTTCAAAAACCTTCTTTACAAGATGTTTCCTCATTTTGAATCAGCTCTGAAAAACAAGGATTAACACTCTCAATCGCACTCCCACTGGAGGTGGGCTATATTGTTCATCTTCTACATCATGTCTGAATCAATTGCCCACAAAAAAAGCCCAGTAAACTCACCACTAAGGATACAGATGGGGAAGCCCAAACAATGCAGGAAAAAAAAAAAAAAAAGAATATAGCCTTTGGATAATTCATTTCTCAAACTACCTAATTTTTAGGTAAAATTACTGCTCAGCTCTGAGGACAGCTTGAGTAGCAGTATCCTTACTCCTCCTACAAATGCAGCACCCCTCCAGTCACTTCCCCCTTGTTCTCCAAATGGCCCTGCTCCTCCTTACATCTCCAGAAATCTGCAACACATGCACTGCTTTCTCCATCACGATATTCCACAGAAAGTCTCCATGTCTCTCTCCCAGCAGCCTTAACACATCCATCTTTAATTCTCACTGCTACACCCTTCTCCATTCTCTAGCTAAGTCTAGCTTTTCTTTTTTCTACCCTCACCATTCCTAGCTTAGTCACTGTCTGGAGTGAACTGCAATTACCTTCCTCCCTATGCTATATAAGGAAACTCCACTGCAACTATAACACTGGCTAACAATGAGAACTGCATGCCTGAAATCCCAGAAATTGAGATCAATGTAATCATCATACAATAACTGTCTGCCAGTGGCCTTTTAAGTCATTGTGCTTTTGAATATTACTGCAGTCGGAAACAGTGCGAGCTCTCATAAACCTCTTTGCCTGATCAGCAAAGAAGCAGTAGTAAATTAACAAGCAGCAAACAAAAATCTCAGAAAAAAAATAATCTAATATAATCTCAAACCATCTGTTAAACCTCCCAAAATATCTATATATCACTTTTGTGACTTTCTCAGGTTCCCCATGTTCAAATAATTAATATTCTTGTTTCCCAGGAAAGCATTTGTAATGTAGGCATTCAAAACAGAATGCGCCCCCCTGATCTTTTCCATTTGTTGTATTTTTATTTTTGATCTTCCTACAGTTGGTAGGAGTAGAGTTCAGTTCATTTTGTTTTCAAGTTCCAAGATTAATAATCTAATAAAGATTTTAAACGACAAAACATTTTATAAGACATCTTCCTAGGTACTGTTGCCATCAGCCTCAAAATCAAAATTGCTCAACAGTACACATTGTTAAAGCATCTGTTTTCTCTTCCAAATTCTGTACTCCTTTAACCTTTTTTTTTCCAGAACTACATTTAGATTCATACGCATGAGCTGTACGTAAACGTGAGCTTCACTGTTGCTAAGTAACTGTGTGCCAGTAGATAGCACTGCGATTATCGTAAGCAACATCACAGAAGTTGCCAAGTTCATTATTTGGTCAGCACCAAGAAATGTAAGCTAAATATTTTGGATGAGACTCTCAGATCTTTTTAAAACAGGCATGAGTAACAATGAAAAAAAAAAATCCACTCCGAAGTGGCTAGACTCATGAGTAATCCTACACACTCTGGGACACTTCTTCCCTATCAGGACAGCTAAGACTATTCTTCAGAATGCAGCTATTAGCATTTACTTAAATTAGGCTTCTTTCTCGACTTCCATTCAGCCCATTATTCACTGCTTTGAGGTACTATTTTCAAAACCCTCCTCTATGTAAGTATAAGAAAAACATTCCATCGTTTTAAACACGCAGTTAAATAAAGTTCTTGAAAATCTTCCATAGGATGTTAAGACCTGTGACTGTAAAAAAATCCTAAGAAAAAAATTCTAATGCTCATCTGCAAATCTTAAGATGGATTGTCCACTCAGCTTGGTAGGGAATTCTACTTGTACTTTTTTTTTTTTTTTTTTTAATTTAGTTTATTCTTTTTCAACAGAATTAAGAGGTAAAACTACAGGATCAGGCTCAGAGTCGGTACTTGGCCAAGCCTCAATACATCTCAATGTCTTCAGTATCTCAACTTACTGTATTGTTTCTTTGTAATTGCTCTGTCTTAAAGAACAGAGACATTTGTTAGTTTTTCAAGATTACAGGAAGCAATCATTATCCTCCGCTGTTTCAGAAAGCTAAAGTAAAAAGCAATTATGCCTTACCCCTCGTTCTACAGTAACATAAGTTCCTTAGTGAATTTTTAAAAATTGAACCTTGCATTTCTAACCTCATGCATTCAAGGTTATTAAAACTATGAAGTTATGTGCAAAGTCCTCCAGCTGACAGTCTCATGCAAAGTAACAGTTACTCTTCTCAAGAGTTTCTCACTCATGCCTTTTCTCTGACTTCTGTCTTGTGTTCAAGATGAAACCTGCACTACCTTCATGACACTGCGGTTCTGTAAGGTAGATTTAATACCTAGTACACCTCTTACACATGTTATGACAACACTAGATCTAAAGATTCATGAACTATGCTGTTAATAAACTGTATCCCTTTACTTAAATAAAAATGTCCTTTAATACATCAGAATTATTTTAATTGATTTGCCAAAGAAGCAAACTCTATCAATAAGCATTACTTTCAAATACATTATAGACTACCATGCAGTGCCAGTAAAAATCAGTATAATTTATTCATTTTACTGAAAACCAGAACTCCCGGTTCACCCGTTGCTCTAGCTAGTTCAGGGGCCCTAGACAAAACACTTCTTTGCTGTTGTTGAGGATCGGGACCTGGGGCCCAGACCACTTACACACCAGACTCTAACCACAAATCTCATCATTACATGTGCTCACGTGTGCATATACACACACAAACACACATATTCTGCTCCATAACTTCTCCAAATAAAGCAACTCAGATCTCAGTATGAAGATTTTTCTTTATTACCAATATATTTTCAATAAAATATTCAAGAGCTGTTTATTCCAAGACAAAACAAAAACCCCTGAGACTTGGAAAATTGTCAGACTATTATTGTTTGTACCCCCGGTATCTGGAACACTCACTGTTCTTAACAGCATTTTATGCTCTTCAACACTGTCCAGGATTAAAAATAGCATTTATTTCTTAACCCTTATGACAAAATTGAAGACTAAGTTATGACTGAGAGAAATAATGCATAGTAGGAGACCAAAGGCAGTAAACTAACTTTTATAAGACAGAGTTTGTGTTTTATGTACAAAGCTAAGAAGCACCAAGAAAAAGAGCTTGTGGGGGGTAGGGAGAGGTACCTGACTTTTGTCCTGGGGGCTGTGCTGCATGATGACACCAAATGATTCATGAGAATCATGCTTTGAGTTGAAATTAAACAACTTCAGTGAAAGCAGGTTTTGTTTTCTTCTGGAGAAAAAAAATAGAGATTTATCTATTTTCACTGCCTTCCACTGCCTAATCAATTTCTTGCTTTTTACTTAGATTGCACATCCCATTCAACAGCTAGCAGCTATGAGCAGCCCTTTTTGAAGTAAGAACAGAAAAAAACCCACTCTAGTACATTAATTTACAGACACTTCCAGTTCATTATGAATTCACAGTATCTATTGAAATCATGCAGTGTATTTCTGTAGTGTCTGATCAACCATAAGGCAGCAAAATTGATCATCTTCATCTCAACAGGAAAAACTGCTTAATCAGATGTAACTTTGAGGCAGCCAGACTCTCTAATAGTGAGTTTTGAAAGTGACAGCCTAAAAGAGAAAAAAAAAATACTACTATTATTATTATTTTTCTACTTACTAGAGCTGTTCTACCATCACTGCTACCTAAGTGTCAACCTCCAAAAAGGGCAGGCAAGCAACTGGGGAAAGCAACATCTTGAAATGCTACAGTTAGATTTGCTAGAGGATATCTGTCAGAATGCAGAGAGAAATAAAAAAGTAGGAACCTGCTACAAAACACTGATGACATTGTTAATACTTTGAAGGATAACAACTCACCTGAAAGTGCTGGTTAAGTTTGTTAACATTTGCTCTGCTGTTATTTTCATAAGCAATAAGTGAGGCACAACAGGAAATCTGTAGAGTGAAACAGTTGGTACTGAGAGCCCAACATCTGCTACGGGAAGACCTGGTCCTGCAGACCAAGCACCCACTAACAGTTGAAGGACATCTTCAAGGTCAGTTTTTTGTAAAAGGAACCTACATGCTGCTCCCCAAGACCACTCCAGGATGCAAACATAAGCACTGGAAATAGAAACTATCACAAGATTTGTTTCAAACACACACTCCTAGTCCAAACAAAAACCCTTGCACAGCTGCACCTAGAGATAGAAAACAGGACACCAGCAATACCTGCAGGTGTTCATGCATGCAGAGGAATTGAAGTCTGTGGAACAGCAACTCAGAAAGGCTTAAACTAAAGAGTAGTTTAATACAGCTTTCTGGTTACAATGTTTAATCACAGGTTATCAATACCTTAAAGGTTATCAGTATCTTAAAGAACAAAAGTCAAACATCATGTCCTGTTAGGCAATAAGATACTAGATATCCTTGACAGTACAGTCCAAGATACAAGGAAGACACAGCACTGGTAGTGGCCTACATGAATTACTGTTTCACTAAAAAAAACCAACCAACCAAACAAACAAAAAACCCTCAAAAAATAAAAAGCATCAAGTAAAACCAACTCAAAGACCTTGTTTAGGACCTGATATTTGAAGCAAATACCTCAATTCTAGTCTCCCTCTCTGTATATCATGCTACCTAACCACAGGGTGATGATAACTCCCCAATACCTTGCCCCATTTTCAACTTTTTTTAATCAATCATAACAGTATTAGAGCAAAAACAACAGGAAAATTAGAGATGTTTATAAAATTTGACCAAAGAAAACTTACATATATAGGACTTCCAGGGGAGATGAAGAAGAGTTTCCTTAAACCATTTTTTATTAAATTACCAATTGAGTTCTTTGGTCTTGACAAATTATTAATCTCTATCAATTTTCACTGCTCAAGCTAACATCCCACCCAGCTGCTGAAGCCATCTACTTTCAGTGCAGCCACTAACATCCATTAGCAGGATTTTAGTCTCCCAAGTTAGAGATGAGTGATGTTCTACATAAAAATAATCTTTCCGTGTACTTTCACCGAAAACAGAATACTATGCTCTTCCTAGTATCAATAGTAAGAATGCTTGAACAGACAGTAACTGTCTTTAGAATAAGGCTGCCATCTAGTAGCAGAAAACAGTAAATGCAGGGAAATGTCAAGCCAGAATATGAACTGTGAATCTGCCTGATGGTTAACATGCTATTACGCGGAGATATAAACAATGGAAGCACAGTTCTTCAGAAAAAAAGGGGAAAGAAGTGTCAGAAAGCAGAGCTTGCTAGATGGTGGATTATAAACAGGTAGTTCTCCAGTACAATCCTAGACTATTCACAACATCAAGTTTATCCAGTCAGGTAAGTCAACATGTAGAAGTGGTATAGAGCTGGAGTGGTATTTTTGTGGTGGTGATATACTTGGTCTTCTTTCTAGTTAATTAAAAAACCTGAAGCCTAATTTATTTTTTCTGAAAGAAGACTATTTTTCTGTGTGAGGTCTCATGCTATAAAATGCAGTGGAACAAATTAAGTTAGACTGAACCATAAATGCATTCAAAGGCAGGGCCTAAAATCTTATACTGGAACTAGAGTCACCAAAAAAAATTTTGCACAAGCAACTTCCTGAAGTGTTACACATTTATTCCTGCTTCTTGGAAACTATGCAGTTTCCAAGTATGTCAGAGCTGCAGTACGTAGAATTCTACTCTCTTATCATTTAGCTTTCACAGGCTTTATTTTAGTTTTGTAGATCGAAATCCAATACATTTTACAACTATAACCTACGATTTGCCACCATGTTTCATCCACTGATCACCCCTAACACACAAAGAAAGAGCTCTTGAGATGCCATTGTGCTGCTGCCTATTTCATACAACACAGATGCTTTCCAGTTCAGTCACTGAGTATGTTCTGAGGAACCTATGTCTTAGCATACCACAGCCACAGAATTACCAGTGCTTTTGGAAGACGCTGAAGTGTCCTGTCTATACAGGAAAGAATTATTTGTGTCTGGTTGGTGGGAAGAGAAAGTCAGGACTCTTGCTTTGCAGGATCCACTGGCAAAGCAGCAGTCTCTCCCTAGGATATGTTCAAGGTCACCTGCTTCCATCACAGCTTTCTTGAAGAAACTGGAAGCCAGGAGGGGAAGGAAAATAGCATGACCACAAGTGGGAAAGAACCGTCAGCAGAGACCTGGGGAAGACAAACGGAAGTAGTACAGAAATAGAACTCAACCACTGTTTCAACAGAGCCTCCATCAATGAAGAAGAAAAAATTGCCTTGTGCTTTTGAGAGGTACTAATGTCTTTTTCAGTACTTATCAGAGAAGGGACCAATCTAAATGTAAAAGTCATAAGCTAACTTTTGTCACCTCTAACATTAACTTCACTCCTCTGAAGATAACTTTAATTCCATTTACAGGAGCAGAAAGAAATACCTGTAGGAACGCAGGTTAGACTGCCAAACCGACTGCATTAGTAGTTCCCTTTGTCCCTTCTTAACACAGTAGATTTCATTCTAGCAATAGAAGCAACACAGCCTGATCATATCTTAACTTTTCAAAATTAGAACTTCCCTTTTGTCATTCTAACTTCAGTAACTTACCATGCAAACATATGCTCTATTCTTAAGAGTTACTCATCTGTCCTTACTACTGGTATCTGTGACAGGCTACAGTTCTGGAAAGCAGAAGTCTACATGATGAAGGGAAGTAGGTCTTGTGTTCGCAATTCCTCATTTACTGGAATAAAGATAAATGCAGATTAGTGGTTTAACTGCATTTCCACACCCATCCCTCTCATCCAGTGTTAAAAACAACTCCAATTTCTCCTTAGGAGTTAAGAATTAAAATCACTTTCCATGTTGCCTGCTTCTGCTTACAAAGCTTGCATCTGATCAGTCCATTGTAGCTTAAACCAAAACTATCACAGCTCCTCCTTCCTTTAACCAATAACTAATAAACAGTCAGGATTTGATAGTCTAACTTTATTAATAAAAATCTCTGTTTCAACCAGACATCAGTTCTGTAGCAGAACTTCATTAGGTAATTCTCACTATTAAAGTAATTTGAGACTGAAAAGCATGAGTAATACTAAAGTAAAACTAAGACATTTAGTTGCATTCCCCTTCTTAGAAAAGAGTGAATGAAAGGTGACAACAAGCTAGTGTGTCAGATTTTATGAATGCAATTGCCTCCTACACCTCCTTCCTCAGAATTTTACAGGGCTTGAGCTTTTTTTTTTTTTTGTAAGACAAAATCCCCATATATTAACTAATCTAAGAGTTCTGGCTCAAATTGCACTATACCACTGTAACAAAGATGACCTTGTTCAATGTTTTCCCCAAACCTACTTCTACCAGAACAGCTCATTTTTGCACGCTCAGGTAGACTTTTGCTGTGATATTTACAGTCAACAGTCCAAAGACAATCCTGCTAACAATTACACTTTTAAAAGAGACAAAAAAAGCTGTCGAGAGTAAATGGAACTAGCATATCCTCATCTTTTAAAAATACCAGTAAAAACATGCTGGCTGCAAATCTACATCTCTGATGCCTGCTTCTCTCCCTCTCCAGTAAATGATGGGCCAAGAAAGAGAATGGAAGTACTTACCATCTGGACAAAGCAGCAGCACAAACCACCAGCAAACAGTGGTTACAAAACAAGTGCTTAGCTCTCAAACTTCAGGAGTCTGACCCCAAAGAGTATATGTGATTTTTAAAAAACAACTCTATGTAACAAGGAATAATTTTCTAGAGAGAATTCATACACAATTCAAGTTGTCAAGCAGAATAATCCACCCAAATGAAACCACTTTAATTTTCTCCCTATCAAAATCATATCACATCTATTAAAAAAATGCAAATCTGAAGTCATCCCTAGGATGAATACCAGATTTCTAAGAGGAATAAAGCCAACACACCCTAAGTATCACAAATGTACCGAATTCTCAGTTCAATAAAATATTGGAATATCAATTTATTAAAAAGTTATGTGAACTGTACATACATAAACTGCAATATAGCTGAAAAAATCTGAAATATATAATTTTAAAGGAAAATCATTTATTTCTGAAAATATTTAAAATATTGCATTTCTGGCAACAAATTTAAAAGAAGTGCTCTGGAATGAGTGCAGTCTCTCTGTGCATTTGTCTAGCATTTGTCTTCAAGGTGTAAAACATATCTGCCTTCTGATTTTTCACAGCACAATCTTGTGAACACTTTTTCTGACTTGTAGAAACAGAATTTGATTTCCAAGAACAGTAGCAGAATTTTAAGAGGAAATACTATGGTTCTTGTCGGTGCAGACAACACACTTCCCGAGAGTCCACGACACCTTGGAAATACGCTAGCCATTCTGCATGTAAATGCATCAGACTGTGCTTACAAGTCACAGAATAAGTCTTTGATTGATAATTTTTCTGTTTATTTCCGCCAAGGCCACTGAAAATACGAAGGCCTTTTCATCTGAAAGGTTAGCATACATGTCAACTTCTTTTTCTTGTTTCTCTGTAGAAGAAAAAAAAGTCACTATTAGAAGCTTTTTCTATTATTCAAAGTTAATGCAAGTTACATAGTGGTTAATAAATTATGTGGAATGGAGTACTGGAATTGAAAAGAAGTTAGACAACCAACTCCTGTGCAGGGAGGGATTGAAAGAGAGGAGGAAGGAATGCAGGCAAAGGTGCTACAAGAGTTACTGAATTAGTCATCCAAAAGCATGACTGAATTTCTGTTCTTTAATGACAAGGAAAGAATGAGTCACTAACATTACATTGATTCCTGACACAAAAGAGCATTCAAGTGTTCCTCCAGTTTTGGGGGGTTTTTTTTGCTTTTGCATAAACACTTCCCATCCAAGAAAACAAAGATGATTCATCATATCCTCATTAAATACAACATTTGTCTTCCTATTATACATCTAAGTAACATAAACCCAAGAGTTTAATTACAGTGTCCAAGACCAGAGAGCAGATACATGGCAGAAGTCAGGTTCCCAATTTGTCACAACGAACATTTCAGGACTTTCTATACAGCAGGCTTTCATTCTTATCCCAGACAGAGAACTGTGCTAACATCTCAGTGAGCCTCTGAATTCCCTCTGCTCATATTGGCTTCTTTCAAGGCTACAGATACACAACAGCAAGCCGTCAATAAGTTTCCATATTGCAGTGCTCAAGTACACTACAGCATGTGATAAAACTAATAGAATAGTACTTTCACAAATACCACTTAGTCCAGATCACTACTATAAATCCCAGTTTAGCTAGTCACAAGCAGCTGACACAATTCGTTAAGGGGAAAAAAAACCAACCAAACAAAAAACCCCCAGCTTTGTCAGCGGAAGACCAAGCTTGTAGACAAAGAAGAAAGGAATACACACAGAGCTTTAAGGTTGGCGTCTAGCTGTGGATCTCCATCTCTAATCCAAGTTCTACAGTGGCCTGGACAGTCACAACACTCACCTGACAGACCCCTCTGTCTCATTAACAGACACACTCATGCACACTCTTTTTGAGCACAGCACACTGGCAGACTGCTCCACCAAAACACCTAAATCAGCAACAGGCAGGTGAAATACAAAGCAGCATTGAAAACTAATGGAAAACACCATGTGGAAAAAAGATCCCAGCGCCTCCTGGCTCCACCTACTCACATGGTCTTTCCTTCAATAAGTCCACATTCATAACAGCATTTTTAGATTTGACTTCACATCTGATTGTCTGTTACAGCTACAGACACCATTCCAGACTGCCTTCCCTGTGAAGTCAAGTGCTCGTGTCAAACAACTAAGTGAGAGAAACTGAAAAATCCTTTACCACTGTGTTCTGATTTAATATTGACAGAGACACACAGCAATAAACCCCTCTACTTAAAGATTTCTAGACAACTTAAATCACACAAAAGCTCACCTTTACCAGCAAGTAAAATTGCTTAGTGAGGAGCCTGGACACAAAAAGGTGCATCAGTTTTTAGTCTGAAAGTAAAGCAAATCAAAGCACGTTTCATATATGGAATGTAAGTGATTTCTGCTTATTCCCTGGCTATGCAAGACTATGCACTATTCTCTAGTGTATTGAGTTTGAAATGAAAGCTGAGAAACTGTTTTGCTGAAGTCCTACCCTGTAGTTTAAGACAGACCAGTTTCTATATCTACACTCAGTCTGGGTTGCTCCACTTCCTCCCACCATTTACAAATTAACAGTACTGGGAGTTGTTCTGAGCACAGACACTACGCACACTGGTTATTCCACATTAACCTTTTGTATTTTCGTATCTAAACCCTTCCCCTTTTTTCATAATTCCCAATACAAACAAATCCAGCCATAACCTGAACGTGTTAGCACACAGAAAAACTAAAAATACTTCTCCCCAGCCCCGTCTTACAGAATCACAATATCGCTTTTGTAAGATGTTAAATAGACTAAGTTTTTGATATACAACTAAGAGGCTATTTAGGTGAAAATACTCAGTCTTTCTGTAGCACGTCTCTCACATCCCCAGATCTCCTCCAACCCGCTACACCCACAGCCCTTAAAATCGTGATTTATGCATACATCAAATATAGACCCTCCTCCCTCACAAATTCTGTATGGATTCAAAATCCAAAGTTCTGAGATTCACTAAGATAGTAAAATACTTCAAATCCGCACATTGGGCAAGCAAATGTATGAGTAATACAGTTGAAAATTACTGGAAAAAGAAAGCTTGGGTCAAGAAATTTACTCTGCTTAAGTTTTACAGGGATACTGAAACGTATAGATCTTTGTAAAGATTCACCCCTTGCTAAGTATCAAGTATGATTTAGTAACACTCCAGACCACTCTGAGTTTCACTTGACCTCTTTCAGGAGCACAATAACCAGCACCACTTCCTCCAGCATAGGAGGGCTTTTTGTTTGTTTTAATATAATCAAGATTGTTACCTAGGCAACAAGGCAGCCTGGGAACCTGTCTAGCTGTGTATCACAGCCCCACACAGTAAAATAAAAAACATACCACCACAACAATCAGAATCAGATTATTATGAATTTTCTATTTTCAAAACATATTGTAGCATTTCTGACAAAGAAATTGCCAATTTTGACAAGCCAAGCCTGCAGTGAGAAGTTCCTGTTTTCCACGGTCATCACACAGCTCAAACATGCGAGAGGAATGTTCTCTGGGTGCATCACTCCACCATGTCCCCTCAATCCACATCAGCTTTCTCCTTCCTCCCCCTCCATTCCTTCTTACTAAATCTGCAGAAAAACCAGCTTATTTTTAAAGGCCCTTTTGCTTCTCCTAACCTTCTTAATTGCTGTTGTGTCCTGCAGAAATTTGCTCTAATGTGAACCAGTCAGGAAGGATACAAAAGAACTAGTCAAAAAGCAGAGACATAACTGGGAACAAGCACGCTATGTGTGAAAAGAGCACCACACAAGAAAGCACAGCTACAGATGTCCTGGGTGTCTTTAGGAAGAAAGTTTTCACAGCTGGGTGGTCTTCAAATGGACAGATTATTTGCTTTTGCATGCTGTTATAATTCAGGTGTTCTGTCCTGTAAAGAAAACATCTCTGTAGATGTTTTTAATCTACAACTGCATTAGGCACTGCAGAGGCCAAGAGGCACCGAATATTTAACAGCTTTGCAAGCAGTGGCCTCTCCAAGTCTTTTGCAAGAAAGAAGAATAGCACAATCTCTAGTGGCAAGTAACATGCACCCAAAATATCTTAGAAATATACAGTAGTCAAGGAAATAATATACTTAAAGTCTGACACTACGCTAATGCCTTGCACTCCAGAGCTGACTTTTAAAACTACCCAGTCTGATACAACGACTAGCAATGAGTCACTCAAAAATCACCTTAATGGTGTAGAAGAATTTAAGTTGCTTAATGTGCTTTTACACAAACAACACTATCAAGCAGCAGGTTTGGTAAAGGAAAAATATTTCTAAAATTCCCCACTAATTACTCCATACACAGTAGTTAGGCCAATTTTATAAGCCACTTGAAAAGGCAGAGGTCAACGTTAACTTGTTTTATAGTAATTACTTACAAAATTATGGGTCCTCTGCATGCATATATATATATATATAAACCTCTTTTTTTTTTAAATCTGCCCAATATTCACCACAATATTCTACACACATTAGAGTCTGACATAACCTGAAATAAATCAGAAGTAAGAAAATATCCTAAACCCACATACTCCTAACCAATAAGGTGTGCTGTACTGGTGAGGAGCAAAGATTAATTACAAATGGGTGTGAACCCAAGCTCTACACCAGCTCTGCAGAAGAGGCTGAGGAAGAAACAGTACCATTAGTCACAGTAGCAAGTAAAGCTGATGATAGGACAGGACAAGAAGGTGAAGGCAATCTTCTCAAGTGAGGTTCAACTTTAAAAAAAACCACAAAAAACCCAAGAAAACAACACACCACACACTCTCTTATGCAAACATCTCACTACATCCATTTTTCTAGTTTTCTACCTCAGAGCACTGGCATATTGTCACACTGCGCAGTATGCAGCAAGACGTTAAAACATTCAGCCTAGTTTTGGACAGGAAAAGATGTTCTCTAAATATCCCTCATACTTTAAAATTCTTGCTTCTTGGAGACTTTAAAACATGCATTAAGAGAATAGATTTTTTTTTTTATTGCTTTCCTCTTTTTCAGGGGATAGAAAAGAAGGTTTACTTTTTTAGGGCAACCCAACAAGCTTGCAGGAATTTTCAAACCAAACCTGTGTGTGAACTAGACTGGCAGTAAAATGCCTAGAAATGATCCTACAGGTGCTAGACAAAGTCTAGTGTGGATCAGTAACAAATAGGGAAGCTCTATATTGTGTGAAGCTACATACATAGATAAGCCACAAGTGAAGAGATTAGATATTGTAAGTGCATTCCTATTACATTAAAGCAATTGCCATCCAGAAAACATATAGAAATCCAATTCCATCTCCTTCCACAGAAAAGTACTAAAACTAAACCAACAAAATACCAATTTATACTTTGTTTTTTTATAGGAGAGAAACAGATTTACATTAAACAGCAAAGACAACAAAATTGATTTTGAAAAGTTAGAAGTTAAAGGAACTCTGCAACATTCATTAATACCCATTTTTGTTAAAAAATAAGGTGGCAGGGGAAAAAAAAAATACATTTCCAAGTTATGCCACAAGGTATGCTTGATAGTTTCAGTAGTTTTAAGAACAAGATCTTCTGCATACTTACATGAAATCTTGTTCTTCCTCTCCCATCTGCCTTTTAAGTCTATGCTAGGTTTTGGATTAATTATTCAGGCCCAAAACTAGTATCTCCAAAACCACAGAGAGCAAACGCAGTGTCAATAGGCTCTTAAGAAGACAGGAATCTTAAGTGACAGTCACACACTTGAAGGGCTACAAAATTACTCTAGTGTGTGTAACAGTCTCTTTATTATATAAAGAGCAAGAACAGCAGGTCACCAAGGAACCTTAATAAGCAAGAAGGCATTCTTTCCTCTAGAGCTTAATTCTATAGAAACATGGGACAAAAACCCAGGTCATAGTAGTGACTCAGGATACCCTCTTTACTTTGGCCCTCCAAAAGGTTTCAAGGAACTTTTAAAGAAATCCAATCATCTTAATCACTCTCTGATAACAGGTATCATTATATTGTTTGTCCTTGTGATATAGAGCAGTGGTACCTCAAAAAAATTAAACAAATCCAAGCCAAAAAACCTACTAAGCACTAGAGTTCAATGGCTTTCAACTTACATGTTGAAACTTGATCTGGTGGCTAAAAATACAGTCTTAGTTCTTTGCAGTTAGTTCCAACCAGACACTGAAACATAAAACCAGAGGTCTACAGATGTGAAACAACCCCTTCCCCATATTAAGATACTGGATATTGACTGAACTAGTCTAGCTACTTAACTGGTTTGAACAGCATAAAGGTCTACTGATTAAAAAAATCTTCATACAAAAAGAAAACCCAATGAACATATTTTTCCAGTTCTCACAACATTTACATGAGTCAAGTAGCAAGAGTACCTCTTTCTTCGTCGTGCTTTTTTGCTGAGGCACTCTTAGGTCGTCCTCTTCCCCGTCTGCTATGATCTGAGTGGCTGTTAGACCTGGATCTTTTTCGGTTTTCTAAGTCTTTATTTACTGCAGAATTTATCTTCTCTCGCTTAACTCTCTCTGTCCGTCTCCTTTTGGCCTCACTCTTGTTATCTGTGCAAATGAATAGAGATGGTATGATCCAGGGTTGTTTTCATCTTTGCTCTTAATTTACTTAGTGCTTACCCCATCTAATCACCTTTTTTCTTTACATCTCTTAGCAAAAGCAGCTCGCTCTCCATACCTTTACAGAACAGTTACATCTGCATGACGGAGAAATTAAGGTGTCAGATCCAGAATGACACTTCACTTCTTGATTACAAGGATCAAGTCTTTAATTACTTCAAATGTATTTTACAACACAAGACTTTTGCTAGTATACAAAAAGTTCAGTTCACCATAATAACATGGAAAAAACCTGTACAGATCACAGCCATCAGGACAGCCCATTACATGTCTTCATTAGCAAAAAAAAAAGTTTATCACATAGGCAAACAGCAAAGTGCTTCATCCTCTTTTGACACTCTGCTGCTCTCACAAATCAAGATGCTGGGTCAATGCTGTCAGTAAACACCACATTACATAGTAAAGATGTCCCACCAAACCTCGCCTATGACAAGGCCTCATAATACTTAATGCTGAACAGATGTATTGTTTTCCTACACAGCAGAGTAAAAAAAAAAAAGAGTATTTACATGAGTTTCACCGTAAGTGAAGTTTGGATTAATGAGCTTGGGTACCAAAAATAGTACAGTCACGACAGCATGCTCTTCAATACAGAACAGTTACACATTTGCAAGGCTGTAGCACCATTCTGCAGTAGCTATTATTGTTCAAAAATACTGGAACAATGTTTTCTAAAAGAAGTTGCAGTTACCCTACAAGCATAATACACTCATGCATGGTCTCCCATTACATCTTCCTGGGGAACTGGTTTCCTTTTGCTGCAGTTGTCCCTTTAAACTTGTATGCACACAGGGTACAAACTGGACAGCAGGGTAACTTGTCACTAATGTTAATACAAAAGCTGTATTTCACAGTATCACGAAAAGGTTGAGGTAGCAAGAGACCTCTGGAGATCAACCCGTTCAATCCTTGCGCTCAAGCAGGACCACCAAGAGCCAGTTGCCCAGGACCACATCCAGATGGCTTTTGAGTATCTCCGATGATGGAGACCACACAACCTCTTTGGGCAACCTGTGTCAGTGCTCACAGTAAAAATGTGTTTCCTGCTGTTCAGAGAGAACCTCCTGTGTTTCAGTTTGTGCTCACTGCCTTTTGTCCTGTTACTGGGCACCACTGAAAAGAGCCTGGTTTTGTCTTCTTTACACTCTTCCTTCAGGCATTTATACACGTCGGTAAGATTCTCCTGAGCCTTCTCTTCTCCAGGTTGAGCAGTTCCAGCTCTCCCAGACTTTCCTCAGAGAAGAGATGCTCTAGTCCCTTCATCATCTTTGTGGTGCCTTCACTGGACTCTCTCTGGTATGTCCATGTCTCTGTTGTACTGGGGAGCCCAGAACTGTACACGGTATTCCAGGCATGGCCTCACCAGCACCGAGTAGAGGGGAAAGATCCCCTCGACCTGCTGGCAATGCTTTGCCTCACGCAGTCCAGAATACCATTAGCTACCTCTGCCACAACGGCACGTCGCTGGCTCACGTTCAGCCTGCTGTTCACCAGGACCCCAGGTGCTTTCCAGCAGGGTGGCCCCCAGCACGTATTCATGTACAGAGTTCTTCCTCCCATGTTGCATCTCCTATGTACCAAGCTGAATTATACAAGAGCTTTGCTCTACCAGATTATGTCTTTAAGCTTCATTTGGTAACAATTTTATCAGCTTTCAAATAAAACAATCAGGGAAGGGGAAAGAAAATTGACCAATGCTTCCAAACAGTACCATTGACATTGCTTAACCTCCTCCACCTTCAAAGTTCAGTTAGCTAGCATAATGTCATATAATTCCTAGCAGCTAGTAAATGACAAGTATCCTTCAAAATAATGATATAAATATCAAATACTTAGTTTCCATTTTGTAGACTTGGTAGGTAATTTTAAAAAGTAGACAATATAAATCAGATACTTAAAAAAAAAAATTCCCTGACAGGTGCTTGTTGTGACTAATTCCTATTAGGACTGGAGGAAGTGATAAAAAAGAACACAAAGAGAACATTAATCATGCCAGAATGCATGTTCAACTAACTTCTTAATGTGCCCATCAACAACAAAAGACACACAAATTAGACAAAAAAATTACACTATTTTTTTAATTTAATCATGCAGAGAAATGGAAGACCCACCTGGTTTTATATCAAACATACAATCAATTTTATACAAAGTGCCATTCAGGTGTTCATGAATAAGCACAATTCAGCATAACTTCTTCACAAAAAAAGAGGATTTTTACTTTCAGAAAACCCAGCCTCAATCAGCACGTACTCTAAAATCTAATCCCTTTGGCACCTCCATACATTTAGTTTCAAAATAGGATTAACAGAAAGCTTTCTGTAGGGTGTTACTTTGCATAGTGACCAATATGTGCAGCTAGAATATACACAGAATAAATGCCAACATCACAAGTACAAAGGAAGTAAGACTGAAAACATCAGCTTTTCCCTCGCCTCAAAATTCAATAAAAAGTAACACATTAAATGTTTACCATGCACAAATTCAAGGGAAAATGAACTGACAACAGTCAATTTACACAGAGAAGTAAAACAGAAAGAACTGTTGTCCCTTTCTTCCCATCTTTGTAAGTATTACCTGTAATGGGTGGCGATCTCTCAGCACGTTTAGCATGCAAGAGTTTTCGACTAATAAATATGTAGCCACAGGGACATGATTTACATGCAACAGGAACCTGGAAAAACAAAAGACACATATTTCAGATCATTTCAAATTATGACAAAATTCCTGCCCAATGAAGAAAAAACTTAACTCACATTTTGTCTTCAGAGATACCTCTTCAAATTCACATCTGTACTTTTATACAATTGTATTTAAATATAAAAACAGGTTCAGCTGTGAATCACCCACCAAGCTTTTTCTTTATGCAGTTCTTAGAAATCAAGCTTGAAATGTACAGCTGTTGTGACTGCTTTGTACTACAAACTTTTGCCCAGACTGTAAGGAAGAGAGTAGGGCAAAGCAGCAAGCACTATAGCAAGGGTGAATTAGAATAGAAATATAATTTCTCTTAGGCGCTCTCAAATATCCCCAGTCAAATCAGTCAGACATTCCCAGTTTTGCTTCCTTCATTTATTTAAAACAAACAAACAAACAAAAAAGTATGAGTTAAAGCTCAGTACATTCTGAATACATTCACCTTCAGAAGCATTTGAAAGCAACTCCTTTAGAGAGCAGGAGCAGTTTTAAACAGCAGGCACAATATAGCCCGAAACAAAACAGATGCATTTGTACCACACCACCACACCGATGGAGACAAGGCTGGGTGGTTACAGAAGGACCTAGTTAATTCAAAATGCAAATAACCTATCACAGCCAGTCAAAAGCTGACTGCAGCTGAAGAGTTTGAGAGACTCTAGTGCTTCTCCTGATCAGCTAAGCAGTCAGGAGCAGTATGTTCCCCCAGCATAAGACAATTTAAAACAAGATGAGAAAATCTGGAAAGCCCACACTTACATGAAAAATGACAAAAGTCTTACTCTGAGCAAATAAAAAATGTGATGCTGATGAATTACAAACCTCATTACCTTCACTTAAAGCCAAGATCTTTCGAGATCTTTTATAGTAACAAATACACTCTATTGCTTTGATTAGGTTTAAGACTGAAAACAGAAATCAAAGCAAGTTTAAACAGAGATCTGAAAGAGATTAACACACTTTAGAGTCAAGTCATGTTGAAGCACGACAGTGGAGGAAAAAAAGCAGGAGGTAATTTCTCAAATGTAATTCTTTAAAACAGGTCTCTACAAGTTTGCCAATGTCCACTGCAACAAACAGGAGTACAGAACAACGACTGCCTGCTCAATTTTACCAGACATACAGAAGAACCAAGTTCAAATGTTCTACCAGCCAGGAAAAAAACTGCCAAATTAGTACATGAATTTGTAAGGGGGAACTTAACTGCTACTCAGAATAAACAAATAATTTTGCTTTCTGTAGCATATCTTAACTCATGTACTTCAGCCTATGAACAGCTTACAGATAGATTGTTGATACAGGGGAATCTTTTAATTCTTTTAATAGATCTTTTAATTCCCTTTATGGAGACACTGACATAATAAAAACAATTCTAATCAAGGTTTATTGAACGTTAAAGCTCAGAATTTAGCAGACCTGTGTGCACATTTATCTCCTTGTTTGTTCAATCAGTATAAGAGCACTAAAAAAACACTACCTCACAGACAGTTTGTCTGTATTGTTACGGTGATACAGAAGTTTAATTTAAGATGATTTTTTTAACACCTGGGTGTCTCTAACAATCAGATTTCCAGGCTCAGCCTAAAATAAATAAATAAAAAAAAAAATTAAAAAAAAAAAGAAGTGGGATAAACCACCCCAGGGGGTTGGAGCAGACCCAAGGACTGGAGCAGACTCAATATTTTCCAACGAACTTAACTGTGCAAAACAGAACAATATTGTTCTCATGTTACAAGTTTGGCATGTAGAGGTGCATGTCATTTGGTGCGGGGGGATTAGGTAGGAAAGGGCTTATTCACTAAAAGATATCAGTTATCCTTTGAAGACCTACACTGATAACATGCTGCAACATAATTATTAAGGCAACATAGTCCTACAAACACTATTTTCCTCTGTTTAACATTTTGCATAGTGACCAATACATGCAGTGTAGTCAAACCACTTTTTTCTAACCAAAAATAAATTGAGTTTCTTGTACAAGAAAGTTTACCTGAAGCTAAATTAAGAAGTGATAATTATTTCTCTGATTGACTGCAAGTACTTCAGGCTCCCTAGTTTAATGAGGCTGTGCTTTGGCTGCAAAAATATCAAAAACTTTCTTTTTTTTTTTTACTTTAAAAAAGTCTAAATAGCAATTACAGATCATCTAAATTACAATTGAAAAAGTTTGAAAGCCTAGGAAGTATTACTCAATATTGCACTTCAATATTTGTGGCTGTCTAAATATTTCCATGCATGCCACTTCTAGCGAAGAAATACAAACTGAGAAACAAATGCAAAGCCCTTGTTTATGGAAGCACTGAAGAAACACTAGTGCAGGACAGAACCACTTCAGAGTCACACAGAAGCTTCCCTGCGCTCTGCAAAGGGCTGACTTGTACTGTAGGTTTTAGTTTCTTGTCCTCTCTCAAACATTTGGCACTGAAAAACAAGGTCCTACAAGCAATGCTTGTGCTGGGGCAAGACATATATGCACATTAATTCCATGTCAGCCACAGAAGAACTGCTAACAGAAAATCTACATTTATATACGCATATCATGTAGTTTAGTTTTAAAGCACAGAACAAAGTGAAAGTTTCAGCATTAACTTAAAAAGCCTATAATGTTTGCTTACTTGCTCTTCCTATTGTTGGTGGTTTGACATTAACGTTTACTAAAAAAAAAACCCAACCAACATCAAACCAAAAAACCCCACCACCACTCTCGTATTCAACTTCTCACTCGCTGTAATTTCTCTTTCACCAACTGAATAGCCAGAACTTGGCATACAATTTTTTCTCAGAAATAGTACTTCAGTGACGTAGTCAACATGTGAGCATTTGCAGTGGTTCATCTATTGCTTAAACAGGAAAGGATGCCCCCCACACAGCTTAACATTCCAAACTGTTCCAGGATGAATAGAAACAGTATAAACACTATGCAAGTCAGAACAAATAAGATGAGGGGGCTTTTTAATCTGTACAAGAAAAATGGCATTAGATTATTTAAGTATAGGCTAAAATAGCGTACACCAGTCAAGTTTCAGGATCAAATAACAGAAACGTGTTTCCCACTATTCCCGTAACAGCCTCTCCCCCTGCCCTGAGCCCCAGACAGGCTTCTGCAGGGCTGTGCTATTGTTCCAGCCCAGCAGCGCTGCTCGAACAAACTGGCCTATTTTTAATACTAACATCATTACCAGTAAAATGCGTAAATGAAGACAAGCCCGTGATACAGTTAACAGCTCAAATGCGCTGTTGGTAACGTTTTGGTGTAAGTCACTAACAAAGCTGCAGTGAGACATAAACAACAGTTCACATCTACATCCAGACTACGTGATGGAAATCGCAGTGGTGGTCTCAATTTTGCTGTTTCCATGAGGAAACAACATACAACTGAACACCCTCCCGGCCAGCCTGAGGCACATCACTCACCCCAAGGACAAACTGCGTTGTATAAATGACTCAGTTCCTCATATTTCTAATAAATTACGTAGTTACTACCCAACACTAGTGCATAAATGAACAATTCTGAACGTTGCTTCAGTGAAATAAAACCATTAGACTCCTGCAAGAGGAACACGATATTTCACCCACATTCCAAGCAGAGACTGCAGAGGCAGCGATTACCGATTTCACACAGACGTTGCTTCACAGCGGCACGGAGACAGTTCAATTTCCCCCCTCCTCCCTCAAAAC
>NW_010296384.1:432-1726 GCF_000700745.2 Antrostomus carolinensis | reverse complement strand
CCCCCCCCCCTCCAAGGGCTAGGGTGCTGGTGGGTGCTGGTGGGTGCCCAGGAACCATCTCACCCTTCTCCTCCCCGCAGAGGCCTTGGTGAACAGCCAGGAATGGACCCTGAGCCGCTCTGTCCCCGAGATCCGCCTGGTGGGTACCACGTTATCGTGTCCCCGTGTCCTCCTGTCCCCGTGTCCTCTTGTCCTCGGCCACCCTGACACCCCCTCTGCCTTTTCTCCAGGGTGTCCTGGGCAGCAGCAAGAGCGGGAAGTCGGCGCTGGTCCACCGGTTCCTCACCGGCTCCTACGTGGGCCTGGAGCCCACCGAGAGTGAGTGGCCACAGGGATGGACATGGTCGTGGGGTTGGACATGAACTTGGGCCTGAGCATGGCCATGGGATGGACATGGCCATGGTGGTGGGTATGGTCATGGGGATGGACAAGGTCATGAAGACAGATGAGGCCGTGGTGCTGAGCATGGTTGTGGGATGGACAAGGCCATAGGGTTGAGCGTGGCCATGGGATGGATAAAGTCATGGTGCTGGGCATGGTCATGGGATGGTCAAGGCCATGGAGTTGGGCATGATCATGGAGATGTTCAAGGCTGTGATGCTGGGCATGGCCATGAGCTGTTCAAGGCTACAGAGATGTTCAAGGCTGTGGTGTTGGGTATGGCCATGGGGATGGACAAGGTCATGGTGCTGAGCATGGACATGGGAGGGTCAAGGCCATGGGCCTGGGCAAGGCCATGAGATGTTCAAGGCCATGAGATGTTCAAGGCCGTGGAGTTGGGCATGGCCATGGGGATGGACAAGGTCATGGTGATGTTTGAGGCCATGGAGATGTTTGAGGTCATGGAGATGTTTGAGGTCATGGAGATGTTTGAGACCATGGAGATGTTTGAGGTCATGGAGATGTTTGAGGCCATGGAGATGTTCGAGGCCGTGGTGTTGGGTATGGCCATGGGGATGGACAAGGTCATGGTGCTGAGCATGGACATGGGAGGGTCAAGGCCATGGGCCTGGGCATGGCCATGAGATGTTCATGGCCATGAGATGTTCATGAAGGCCGTGGAGCTGGGCATGGCCATGGGGATGGACAAGGTCATGGTGTTGGCCATGGCCATGAGATGTTCCAGACTATGGGGCCAGGCAGGGCCACGGGGCTCCCCCATCTCCTCCCTCTGGCTCCAGGTGGTCAGTTCAAGCGCGAGGTGACGGTCGATGGCCAGAGCCACCTCCTGCTCATCCGGGAGGAAGGAGGAGCCCCGGACGCCAAGGTAGGTGGGGGCTGGGGGCCGGGGGTG
>NW_010296384.1:0-312 GCF_000700745.2 Antrostomus carolinensis | reverse complement strand
GCTCTTCAGCGGCTACCAGGGCACCGGCGAGGTGGCCCTGGCCCTGGTGGGCACCCAGGGTGAGCTGGGGATGTGGGACCACCAGGCCCAGGGGGTGGGGTGGGGACAACCCCCCACCTCACTCCTCTGCTCCCCCCAGACAAGATCAGCTCCTCCAACCCCCGGGTGATCGAGGACGCCCGGGCCCAGGCGCTCTGCGGGGACATGAAGAGGTGTCTCTACTACGAGACCTGTGCCACCTACGGCCTCAACGTGGACAGGGTCTTCACTGAGGGTGGGTGTCCCGGCGGGGATGGGGTAACCAGGGGGGGG